>NW_019949048.1:0-12647 GCF_002910315.2 Salvelinus sp. IW2-2015
TGTGTGAATTATTAATAATGTGTAGACATAGGTAGCTCGTGGCATATAAAGGAGGTAGTCAGACCTGGGGTATGACTTATATTAAAATAGGAGATAGGACACTTGCAGTAGCGCTGTGTGAATTGATTAATAATGGAGTAGGACAACTAGCAGGTAGCCTGTTGGTTATTAATATGGGTTTAATAGCCTATCTGTCCAGGCTAGGCGTGTATAATGGCAATCACGGCACGCGAGGACCATGTGTGAATGTATTAATAATGGAGTCAGGACACTGCAGGTAGGCCTGTGTGAATTATTATAATGAGTAGGACACTGCAGGTAGGCTGTGTTTGAATTATTAAGTTAATGGATAGGACACTGCAGGTTAGGCCCTGTGTGAAATTATTAATAATGGACGTAGGACACTGCAGCGTCAGGCCTGTGTGAAATTATATAATAATAGCCTGAGTAGCCCGCGGTGGGGTTTAACTGTGAGTAGATCACTGTGCCTTGGAGATTACTATAATGGTGTGCAGGAACACGCAGGTAGGTCCATTTTGAATTAGTTAAATAAATAGGAGTAGGAACAGTTTGCGAGTAGGTCTGTGTGAATTGAGTTAACTTAATGGAGAGTAGGCACTGCAGGTAGGCTGTTCCTGTGTGAAATTATTAATAATGTTAATAGGACAATCTGCAAGTATCGCCTGTGTGATACCAATGATAGGACATCTAGGCTGGTTGTGAGATTAATACGTGGAGTAGACACTGGCAGGTAGGCGGCGTTGAAATGTAGGCAGCGTGCCTGTGTGAAAATTATTAATAAGGAAGCTAGCACTGACACGTAGGCCTGTGCTGAATGTAGTAATAATCGGAGTAGGAACACTGCCAGGTAGGACCTGGTGAATATTAATTAATGGAGCAAGGCAGACTGCAGAGGTAGCAGGTCTGTAGGAATATTAATAAGGAGTATGGACACTGCACTGGTAGGCCTGTGTGAGATTTATAATAATGGAGAGTAGGCACGCACAGCTAGGCCTGTGTGAATTATTAATAATGAGTAGACAGCTGAGGTACGGTTGGGATTATTAATAGATGGATAGGACCTGCAGGGTATGCCTTGATAGATGGATCACGCAGCTGGCCTGTGTAATTTATTAATAATAGGGAGTAGGACAACTGCAGTAGGCCTGGTGGTGAATTATTAATAATGGAGTAGGACACTGCAGGTAGGCCTGTGTGATTAAAATAGTACTGCATGGACTTGGATTATAATAAGAGTAGGCACTGCACAGTAACGCTGTGTGAAATTATTAATAATGGAGTAGACACTTGCAGGTACGGCCTGCTGTGAATTGGTGAATAATGGATACATCATAGTCCTGAGATTATCTACATGGTTTATGTTCTCCATGATGACTATAAGGTCTACATGTTTATGCGTCCATGATGGAATATAGTCTACATGGTTTATGTCCTAGGACTAGTACTGGATTCCAAATATAGTACATGTTTATGCGATGGCATTGTTCATGGTTTTGTTTCAATGGTTATTTTACAGAGGGTTACATCAGCTAAGATAATAACAGGAGAGGATAAAATTAATGTAATTCATGCTTATATAGATAAAAGAGGACGTCTGCTCACTGTTTGCTCTGCAAAGCTTTATCTTTTAATAAAAGCTTTGGTGGATAAGATTTATTTAACAAGCGGATCTCCACGATGACCGAAAGCCTGTTAGTCGAGTAGTCACGACCCTTGGCGAAATGCAAATGTGCCGGACCAAACACAGGCCTTCGATTCAAGAGGAGGGGAGGAGCTGTGCTTGTGTATTGAATCAAATGAAATGTGAATAATATTTTTATTTTTTCGAAGTTATACGGGCAGAAAAAGAACTTCTTGTGTCTGTGCATTATGGCAATATGGTCGTGCAGGGCTGGATAGCCAAGCTTCCGTTGTCAAAATCGCATTAGCAAACCAACCACGTCCTGTCAGACGACTTCCGCCCGAAGTTGGTCCTCCCCTCTCCTTGTTCGGACGGCGGTTCGGGCGGTCGACGTCACGTACGGTCTTTTCTAGTCCCACCGATTCCATGTTTCATTTTCGTTTTGTTTTTTCTTCATTTGTACATCACCTGGTTTCCATAACAATAATCAGTGTCCTTATTTTAACCCTCTGGTTCCCTCTGTGTTTTGTCGCGTGAATTTTTTGTCAAGTGTTCCCGTGGTACGTTGATCTGGATTGTTATGGTTTATTCTTGTTGGAATTATTGGATGAATTCTGAGTAAAATACTCGTGGCTTTACTCGATACTGTGTCCGCGCCCTGACTTCCGCCTTATTCCATTCGCCTGGAACAATTGACATTACCACTAAAACCAGATTTGGGTCTTAAATATCCCCACCACTGATACTGAAATTGGCACTTTGGCCCACCTCAGATAATGCCGTACCTCTCCCACCTCAGATATTCCACTCTCTCCACCAGTTCACTCAGATATTCCACCCTCCCACCGCAGATATTCCCACCTCTCCCACCTCAATTATCTCACTTCTCCACCGTCGTTTCCCACCTCTATCCCAGCTCCAAGATTATTCCCACCCCTCCCACCTCATTTCCACCCAGATATTTCCCCATCCCCCCGATTTCCCACCTATACCCGTTACCTCAGATAGTCCCACCTCCCACTCCAGATATTCCCACCCTCCCACCTCAGATATTCCCACCTCTCCCACCTCAGATACTCCACCTCTCCCACCTCAGATATTCCCACCCTTCCCAACCTCAGATATTCCCACCCCTCCACACCATCAGATATTCCCACCCTCAGATATTCCCACCCCTCCCACCTCACGATATTCACCCTCCAGCCTGCTCCCACCTCAGATATTACCACCTCTCCCACTCAGATATATCCCACCCCTCCCACCTCAGATATTCCCACCCTCCACCTCAGATATCTCCCACCCCACCCAGATATTCCCACCCTCACCTCAGATATTCCCACCTTCCTCCCACACCTCAGGATATTCCACCCCTCTCCCACCTCAGATATTCCCACCCCAGCAATATTTCCGCCACCCCTCCCACACTTCAGATATTCCCACCTGCCCACCTCAGATATTCGATACCCACCTCTCCCACCTCAGCCACTCAGTTTTCCCACCCCTCCCACCTCAGATATTCCCACCCCTCCCACCCCGAGTATTTCCCACACCTCAGATATCCCTCCCACCCCCTCCACCGCAGATATTCACACCTTTCCCACCCTAGATATTCCCACCTCCTCCCACCTCAGATATTTCCCACCCCTCCCACCTCAGATATTTCCACCCCTCCACCTCAGATATTCCCACCCCTCCCACCTCAGATATTCCCCACGCTTCCTCCCACTCAGATATTTCCCACCCCTCCCACCTCAGATATCCCCACCTCCCATCTCAGATATTCCCACCCCTCCCACCTCAGATATCCCACCCCATCCCACCCAGATATTCCCACCTCCCACCTCATATATTCCCACCCTCCCCACCCAGATATTCCCACCCTCCCACCTCAGATATTCCCACCTCTCCCCACCCAGTATTTCCCACCCCTCCCACCCTCAGATATTCCCACTTCCCACCCCAGATTATTCCCACCCTCCCACCTCAATATGCCCACCCCTCCACCTCAGATATTCCCAACCTTTCTTCCACCTCAGATATTCCCACCCTACCACCTCAGATATTCCCACCCCCCACCTCAGATATTCCCACCCTCCCACCTCAATATCCCCCTCCCACCCTCAGATATTCCCCACCCTCCCACCTCTATTCCACTCAGATATTCCCACCTCCCACTCCATTTCCCACCTCTCCCACCTCAGAATTCCCACCCCTTTCCCACCTCCAGATATTCCCCACCCTCTCCCCACCTCAGATATTTCCACCTCTCCCACCTCAGAATTCCCACCCTCCCACCTCAGATTCCCACCGTCCACCCAGATATCCTCACCTCAGATATTCCCACCTCTCCCACCTCAGATATCCACCTTTCCCAGCCTCAGATATCCCACCTCCCACCTCAGATATCCCACCCCCCACCTCAGATATTCCACCCTCTCCCACCTCAGATATTCCCACCCCTCCCACCTCAGAGATATTCCCACCTCTCCCACCTCAGTATAATCCCACCCCTCCCACCTCAGATATTCCCACCCTCCACCTCAAGATATTCCCACCCCTCCCACCTCAGATATTCCCACCCCTCCCACCTCAGAATTTCCCACCCCCTCCCACCTCAGATATTCCCACCCTCCCACCTCAGATATTCCCACCTCTCCCACCTCAAGATTTCCCACCTCTCCCACCTCAGATATTCCCACCCCTCCCACCTCAGATATCCCACCCCTCCCACCTCAGATATTCCCACCCCAGATATTCCCACCCCTCCCACCTCAGATATCCCACCCTCTCCCACCTCAGATATTCCCACCTCTCCCACCTCAGATATTCCCAACCCCTCCCACCTCAGATATTCCACCCTCCCACCTCAGATATTCCCACCTTTCCCACCTCAAGATTCTCCCACCCTCCCACCTCAGATATTCCCACCCCTCCCACCTCAGATATTCCCACCCCTCCCACCTCAGTATTCCCACCCTCCACCTCAAATCCCACCCCTCCCACCTCAGAATATTCCCACCTTTTCCACCTCAGATATTCCCACCCCTCCCACCTCAGATATCCCACCCCTCTCCACCTCAGATATTCCCACCTTCCCGACCTTCAGATATTCCCCACCCCTCCCACCTCAGATATCCCACTCTCCCACCTCAATTCCCACCTCTCCCAACTCAGATATTCCCACCCCTCCCACCCTCAGATATTCCCACCCTCCCACCTCAGATATTCCCACCCAGTCTCCTCCCACCTCAGATATTCCACCTTCCCACCTCAGAGTTCCCACCCCTCCACCTCAGATATTCCCATCTCTCCCACTTCAGATTTACCACCTCTCCCACCTCAGATATTCCCACCCCTCCCACCTCAGATATCACACCTCCACCTCAGATATTCGCACCCTCCCAACCTCAGATATTCCCACCTCCTCCCACCTCGATATTCCCACCTCTCCCACCTCAGATATATCCCCACCCCTCCCACCTCAAATTATTCCCACCCCCTCCCACCCATATTCCCAGCCCTCCCAACCTCAGAATTCCCACCCCTCCCACCTCCAGATATGCCCACCCTCCCACCTCAGATAGTCCCACACTCTCCCACCTCAGATATTCCCACCTCTCCCACCTCAGAATATTCCCACCTCTCGCCACCTCAGATATTCCACCCCTCCCACCTCAGATATTCCCACCCCTCCCACCTCATATATTCCCACCTCAGATATCCACCCCTCCCACCTCAGATATTCCCACCCCTCACCACCTCAGATATCCCCACCTCTCCCACCTCAGATATTTCCCAGCCTCTCCCACCTCAAGATATTCCCACCCCTTCCCAGCCTCGAGATATTCCCCACCCCTCCCACCTCAGATATCCCACGCCCAGATATTCCACAACCCCTCCCACCTCAGATATTCCCACCTCTCCCACCTCAGATATTCCCACCTCTCCCAACCTCAGATTTCCCATCCCCATCCCACCCTCCCACCTCAGATTTCCCACCCCTTCCCACCTCAGATATTCCCACCCTCCCACCTCAGATATTCCCACCCCTCCCACCTCAGATATTCCCACCCTCCCACCTCAGTCCCAATCCCTCAATATTCCACCTCCCACCTCAGATATTCCACCCCTCCCACCTCAAGATCATTCCCACCCCTCCCACCTCAGATATTCCCACCTTCCACCTTCAGATATTCCCACCCCTCCCACCTCGATCCACTTTCCACCTCTCCCACCTCAGATATTCCCCACCTTCTCCCACCTCAGATATTCCACCCCTCCCACCTCAGATATTCCCACCCCTCCCACCTCAATATTCCCACCTCAGGATATCCCACCCCTCCCACCTCAGATATTCCCACCTCTCCCACCTCAAGATTCCCACCCCTCCCACCTCAGATATTCCCACCCCTCTCGATAATAACATGATCTTCAGCCAGTCTCTAGATAATAAGTTCCTTCAGCCAGTCTCTAGATAATAAGTTCCTTCAGCCAGTCTCTAGATAATAAGTTCCTTCAGCCAGCTTCTTAGATAATAACAAGGTCCTTCAGCCAGTCTCTAGATAATAAGTTCCTTCAGCCACCAAGTCTCTAGAATAATAAGTTCCTTCAGCCAGTCCTGAGAGAATAAGTTCCTTTCAGCCCGAGCTCTAGATTAATAAGGTCCTTCAGCCAGTCTCTAGATAATAACATGATCCTGTAGCAGCGGTGTCCAATGGTGCGGTCGTCGACCAAAAATGTTAGAATCTCTCCTGTCTGCCACGACGAAAATACTGCTGAATGTATCATTTCTGGATTTTTTTATTCCCTCAGAATGTCTAGCTTTTATTTTGGTGGCTGTTAGTTCTCAAAGATGATCTTATTTAAAAAATATATAGCTCCATTTTTTACTATGTTTTACCATCCTCAAGTTGTAAAAAGAAAAGGTTGACATAGGCAAAAGAACACTTAGCTGGCCCGCCCAAGACTTTTCTATGCAGAAAAGAACTGCACACAGACACACAGACAGACAGACAGACAGACAGACAGACAGACAGACAGACAGACAGACAGACAGACAGACAGACAGACAGACAGACAGACATGCGCGCGGGCGCACGCACGCAGACAGACACACAGACACACACACACTTTCTACTGTAGGCTTATGTCATGTGTACAAATGTAATCTTATCTGGCAGTGGCATTGGCCAGCATGCAATATCCCACCCACAACAGCCACCAGTTTCAATTTGAGCAGGTACTTATAAAGAAGTAGTCCTTGATTTGACCAGGCCAGTAATCACAACACACTGGGAGATGAAATGGTATTACAAAATTACAGCCTGGACATAGAGGCTCCTGAACCTACTACTGTGACCTTGTCTGTGTCCCAAATGGCACCCTATTCCCTATTTAGTGCACTACTTTTGCCCTAAAAGTATATACTGAGTGGACAAAACATTAGGAACACCTGCTCTTTCCATGACATAGACTGACCAGGTGAATCCAGGTAAAAGCTATGAAAAGCATTGGAGTCAACATGGGTCAGCATCCCTGTGGAAAGCTTTCGACACCTTGTAGAGTCCATGCCCCGACGAATTGAGGCTGTGTACKCTCAGTATATAGTGCACTATATAGGGCATAGGGAGGTGTCCGGGAAAGCCATAGATGCCTTCATCTACCCTGTGAGGGACTTCAATTAAGTTAATACCTTAGGCCTTTCAGCTCACTTCTACCAGCCAGCCAGACAGCCAACCAGCTAAACAGGCAGACAGCCAGCCAGACAGCCAGCCAGCTAAACAGCCAGACAGCCAACAGACAGCCAGCCAGCGAGACAGGTAAGGTTCTTCTCCCCTGTGAATTCTACAGCCACTGAGTGATTTCTCATAGTTGTGTGTCGGAGTGGAGAGCTTTGGTGGTTTGGTGATACCTATTAGACCAACTATAGACCACTATAGACCACCTATTAGACAAACTCTATAGACCACCTATAGACCAACTATAGCCCCTATAGGACCACCTATAGACCACCTATTAGACCACCTATAGGACCACCTATAGACCAACTGTAGAACCACCCTATAGACCAAACTATAGACCACCTATAGACGCCTATAGAACCACCTACTTAGCACAGGCCTATAGAGACCACCTATAGACCAACTGTAGACCACCTATAGACCACTCTTAGACCAACTATAAGGACCACGTTATAGACCACGCATGATAGACCAACTATAGACCAACTATTAGACCGCCTATAGACAGCCTATAGACCACCTATAGACCAAACTATAGACCACCTATAGACAGCCTATAGACCACCTATAGACCACCTATAGACCACCTATAGACCACCTATAGACCACCTGATAGACCAACTATAGACCCACCTATAGACCACCTATAGACCACCTATAGACCAACTATAGAACCACCTGTAGACCACCTGTAAGACCACCTATAGACCAACTATAGGCCAACTATAGACCACCTATAGAACCAACTATTAGACCAACTATAGACCAACTATGACCAACTATAGACCACCCTATATGACAACTAGTAGACCAACTATAGACCAACTATAGGACCAACTATAGGACCAACTATAGACCAACTATAGACCACACTATAGACCAACTATAGACCAACTATAGACCCAACTATAGACCACCTATAGACCAACTATAAGACCAATATAGACCACCTAGTAGACCAACTATAGACCAACTATAGACCAACTATAGACCACCTATAGACCACCTATAGACCCAAACTATAGGACCAACTATAGACCAACTATAGGACCAACTATAGACCAAACAATAGACCACTATAGACAACTGTAGACCAACTTATAGACAAACTATAGACCCAAAACTATAGAACACCCTAAACTTATTCAGTCACGGTTATTTTCTCAGCCCTTTTAGATAATATTTTATATCTGATGAAGGTGCACACAAAGCCTCCTCCTTAACATCCTCTTAGAAAGATCACCGGGACATTCTTATAGACCTTAGAAAGATCACCGGGACATCTTATAACCTCATAGAAAGATCACCAAGACCATTTATAGACCTCATAGAAAGATCACCGGGACATCTTATAGACCTCATAGAAAGATCACCGGGACATCTTATAGACCTCATAGAAAGATCACCAAGACATTTTATAGACCTCATAGAAAGATACCGGGACATCTTAGACCTCATAGAAAGATCACCGGGACATCTTATAGACCTCATAGAAGATTCACCGGGACATCTTATAGACCTCATAGAAAGGATGACCGCGGACATCTTATAGACCTCATAGAAAAGATCACCGGGACATCTTATAGACCTCTTAGAAAGATCACCGGACATCTTATAGACCTCATAGGAAGATCACCGGGACATCTTTATAGACCTCTTAGAAAGATCACCGGGACATCTTATAGACCTCATAGAAAGATCACCGGGACATCTTCAGGACAATATAGAAGAATCACCGGGACATTTTACAGATAATATAATACCATCTGAAGAGTACTACAGAAAGCCCTGAAACATATTCAGTCAACGTTATTTAAACCAAACCCTTTTCAGTTACATTTCCAATGACCTTCTAGAGACGTCGTCAGGAGACTGATCTGAAGGCCATGGCACTTCACATTAACAGGTTCAACCCCGAACAGCACGGGTCTTTTCTTTTTGATTGGCTGGTTGGGTGCAGCGGTGACAGTTTTTTTTTCAAATGTGTGTCCCAAAATGGCACCCTATTCCCTACATAGTGCACTACTTTTAACCGGGCTCTAGGGGGTTTTGGTCAAAAGTAGTGCACTATGTAGGGAATAGGGTGCCATTCTTGGAACGCATATATGATGTGGGTCTGGGCAGGGATTCAGAATGAAAAGGGGTCCAGGCTTACAATCTGCTAATCAAATTCACTGAGACCAACAGCTTGCGAAATGTCAACGAAGACAGACAGGAGCTGTTCTCACTTCTCACTCTCTCTGGTCTCTGTCCTAAATGGTACCCTTATATAAGAATGCACATTCGCTTTCCAGAACATTCTGTCTTGTTAGTAACTTATGTTCCTTGTAGGGCCTTGTTTCAAAAGTAGTGCACTATATAGGAATGTGGTGCCATTTGGTATTAAACCCATGATTCTTACAAGGGTTCAGGACCTGAACGGAAGGGAAATAATGAGATCTTGTAGTCGTTTAATGATATCCTCTTCACTACAAAGGCCATCACTCGAGTTTATAATGAATCTATCCCCAGCCTTCTAGGCTATGGTGATTAGGCCCAGCCTATAGGAAATGATGATTAGGCCCAGCCTATAGGCTATAGTGATTAGTCCCAGCCTATAGGCTATGGTGATTAGGCCCAGCTTTAGGCTATGGTGATTAGGCCCAGCCTATAGGAAATGATGATTAGGCCCAGGCCTATAGGAAATTATGATTAGGCCCAGCCTAGATTATGCAGGCCTATAGACTATGGTGATTAGGCCCAGCCTAAGGAAATGATGATTAGGCCCAGCCTATAGGAAATGATATAGGCACAGCCTATAGGATAATGTATTAGGCCCAGCCTATAGGAAAATGGTGATTAGGCCCAGCCAATAGGGAAATGGAGATTAGGCCCAGCCTATAGGCTATGATTAGATTAGGCCCAGCCTATAGGAATGATGATTAGGCCCAGCCTATAGGAAATGATGATTAGGCCCAGCCAATAGGACATGGAGATTAGGCCCAGCCTATAGGCTATGGATGATTAGGCCAGCCTATAGGAAATGATGATTAGGCCCAGCCTATAGGAAATGATGATTAGGCCCAGCCTATAGAATGGAGATTAGGCCAGCGTATAGGAAATGATGATTAGGCCCAGCCTATAGGCTATGGTGATTAGGCCAGGCTATAGAACTATTGTGATTAGGCCCAGCCTATAGGCTATAGTGATTAGTCCCAGCCTATAGGCCTTGGTGATTAGGCCCAGCCTATAGGCTATGGTGATTAGGCCCAGCCTATAGGGCTATGGTGATTAGGCCCAGCCTTTAGGCTATGGTGATTAGGCCCAGCCTATAGACTATGGTGATTAGGCCCAGCCTATAGGCTATAGTGATTAGTCCCAGCCTATAGGCTATGGTGATTAGGCCCAGCCTATAGGCTATGGGATTTAGCCCAGCTATAGGCTATGGTGATTAGGCCAGCCTTTAGGCTATGGTGATTAGCGCCAGCCTTTAGGCTATGGTGATTAGGCCCAAGCTATAGGAAATGATGATTAGGCCCAGCCTATAGGATTAGTCTTATGTTACCTGTGGAAACATACAATCAGGTCAGGTTATGTCAGCCTCGTACAACCGGCCGGATCTTGCGAGCTTCCATAAATGATTTGCTACATGGATACCAGTCTGGTATACGAGGATAAGTCCTTTTTTCTTTTATAGATAATATGAACCGAATAGTATTGTATTACTGTCCTGATCTGTTTCTAATGAATCTGGTTCAAATGAATTCTCAGGGTTTAGTTTGATTATATATTCATGTCAGATCCTGGTTGTTTCATTCCTGGAATACGAATGAATAAGCAGGAAATCAATGGAATTCTCCCATTTTCCAGTATTTTCTGGAAAACCACTGGAATTGTGGGAAAGTTCCCGGAATTTTGCAACGTTAGTCAACAGTGACAAAAGAAAGAGATAAAAGTTGTGCATCCTATTTTAAACCCGGACCCCCACAAGACAATAGTCTTACATGCTTCCATGCCCTGGGCTAATGTGTATGTATGCTACCCTGACGAATGACTGCTATACATCACAACTCTGCTCTGCTTACATACTGGCGTTGTTTATGACAGGGAACAATAGAGAGGAACTTAACAACACACACACAAGCATACACGCACACACACACCACACACACAACACACACACACAACACACACACACACACACACACACACACACACACACACACACACACACACCACACACACCACACACACACACACACACACACACACACACACACACACACACACACACACACACACACACACACACAGAGAATGTTTTAATACTACCAGTGTTTTTATCTGAAGACACTCAGCCCGTCGCTGCCTGCTATAAAACTAACACATGAAATGCTTAGTGGCTTGGGATGAGGTAAGGCTTGGGATGAGGTATGGCTTGGGATGAGGTAAGGCTTGGGATGGCAGGTAAGGTTGGGATGAGGTAAGGCTTGGGATGGCAGGTTAAGGCTTGGGATGAGGTAAGGCTTTGGGATGAGGTAAGGCTTGGATGAGGTAAGGCTTGGGATGGCAGGTAAGCTTGGGATGAGGTAAGGGCTTGGGATGAGGTATGGCTTGGATGAGGTAAGCTTGGGATGGCAGGTAAGGCTTGGGATGAGGTAAGGCTTGGGATTGGCAGGTAAGGCTTGGGATGAGGTATGCTTGGGATGAAGGTAAGCTTGGGATGAGGTAGGCTTGGGATGAGGTAAGGCTTGGGATGAGGTAGCTTGGATGATGTAAGGCTTGGGATGAGGTAAGGCTGGGATGAGGTAAGGCTTTGGATGAGGTAAGGCTGGGATGAGGTTAAGGCCTGGGAAGTCAGGTAAGGTTTAGGGTTTGAGGTAAGGCTTGGATGAGGTAAGGCTTGGGTGAGGTAAGGCTTGGGATGAGGTAAGGCCTGGGAAGTCAGGTAAGGTTTAGGGTTTGAGGTAAGGCTTGGGATGAGGTAAGGCTTGGATGATGTAAGGCTTGGGATGGAGGTAAGGCTTGGGATGAGGTAAGGCTTGGGTGAGGTAAGGCTTGGGATGATGTAAGGCTTGGGATGAGGTATGGCTTGGGATGGCAGGTAAGGCTTGGGATGATGTAAGGCTTGGGATGAGGTAAGGCTTTGGGATGGCAGGTAAGGCTTGGGATGAGGTATGGCTTGGGATGAGGTAAGGCTTGGGATGAGGTAATGCTTGGGATGAGGTAAGGCTTGGGATGGCAGGTAAGGCTTGGGATGAGGTAAGGCGTTTAGTTTGGGGATC
>NW_019949049.1:0-12645 GCF_002910315.2 Salvelinus sp. IW2-2015
ATGGTATGTCCTTTGACATTGGTATGTGTAGTCCTTGAGCATTGGTATGTGTATCCTTGACATTGGTATGCGTAGTTCATCAAATCAAATGTAAAATTTATAAGCCCTTCTGTACATCAGCTGAGCTATCTCAAGGTGCTGTTACAGAAACCAGCCTAAAACCCCAAACAGCAAGCAATGCAGGTTGGTGGAGCACGGTGGCCTAGGAAAAACTCCCTAGAAAGGCCAGAACCTAGGAGAAACCTAGAGAGGAACCGAGGCTATGCAGGGGGTGGCCAGTCCTCTTCTGCTGTGCCGGAGGGAGTGATAATAACTAGAACAATGGCCAAACAATGATGTTTAAAATGTTCATAGATGACCAGCACTAGGGTCAAATAATAATAAATCACAGTGGTTGTCGAGGCGTTGCAACAGGTCAGCACCTCAGCAGTAAAGTCGTTGGCTTTTCATAGTCCCAGACGATCATTAAATTATCTCTACCGCTCCTGCTGTCTCTAGAGAGTTGAATCAGCAGGCCTGGTACACGGTAGCTCACGTCCCGGCGTGAAACCAGGTCAGGGTTCGTATAGCGCAGCTAGACACAGTTGAAACTGGACAGCAGAACGGCCAGAGGAGGCTGCGGGACAGCAATCGAGTCATCATGCCACGTAGCCTGAGCTGATTCCTAGGGCTCAGGTCCTCCGAAAGAGAGAAAGATAGAATTTAGAGAGAGCATACTTAAATTTCACAACCAGGACAACGGATAAGAACAGGAGAAATACCTCCAGATATAACAGACTGACCCTAGCCCCCTGAACATAAACACTGCAGCATAAATACTGAGGCTGTAGATAGGAGGGGTCAGGAACACTCGTGCACCATCCGATGGATACCCCCAGACAGGGCCAAACTGCGCAGGATATTAAACCCACCACTTTTTCCAAAGCACAGCCCCCACACCACTAGTCAGGGATATCTTCAAACACCAATTTACCACCTTGAGGACAACGGCCAAGTGATAGCCCACAAAATCCTCCGCCACGGCAGCAACCCAAGGGGGGCGCCAACCCAGACAGAAGACCACGTCAGTGACAATCAACCCATCAAGTAGGACTCACCCACCCTCCTAGGGACGGCATGGAAGAGCACCAGTAAGCACACGTGACTTCAGCCCCTGTAATAGGGTTTAGAGGCAGAAATCCCCAGTGGAGACGGGGAACTGGGCCATGGTCAGAAGAAGCAAGGGCGGTTCGTTGCTCCGTGCCTTTCTGTTCACCTTCACACTCCTGGGCCAGACTACACGTCAATCATAGGACCTTACTGAAGAGATTGAGTACTTTCAGTAAAGACTTAAAGAGTTGAACGAACCAGTCTGCGGCTCCTCCCAGTGGTAGGCAGACCATTTCCATAAAATTAAGCTCTATAGGAGAAAAGCCCTGCCTTCCAGCTATGCTTAGAAATATTCTAGGAACAATTAGGAGTACCTGCGTCTTGTGACCGTAGCGTACGTGTACGTGATGACGTGCCAGGACCAAATCGTTAAAGATAGGTAGGAGCAAGCCAAAACGTAAATACTTTGTAGCTGAGTTAGCAGTGTAAAAAACCTTGAAGTCACCCTAGCCTATAGAACATAGCCAAGCCTGTGTAGGGAGGTAGCACTGAGTAAATATGATCAAATTTTTTAGGTTCTAGTCAGGATTCGTAGCAGCCGTATTTAGCACTAACTGAAGTTAATATTTATTGCTTTAGCCAGATAGCCGGAAGTAGGGATGGGGGAAGGGCAAATTGCAGTAGTCGGTTAACCTAGACAAGATACAAAAGCGAATGGATACACATTTTTCGTGCGATCATTCTATTGGACAGAATTCAGATTTTATTGCAAATTAACGATAGAAGGGGGATGCGGGAAAAAAGCAGTTCCTTGAACACAGTTTGATATGTTTTCGTCAAAAGAGAAGATCAGGCGTCCAGAGAGTAACGCCGAAGTCCTTCACAGTTTATTTGGACAACTGTTCACATCAAGATTAATTGTCAGATCCACAGAAGATCCTTTGTTTCTGGGAACTCAACGACACTAGCATCTCTGTTTTCGTGGAGTTAAAGTATAGAAAGAGTTTGCAGCCATCCACTTCCTGATGTACTTGAAACACAGGAACTTCCATGAAGAGAGCAATTTTTGGAGCTTCACCATGTTTCATCGAAACATTGTATCTTTACTTGGTATGCGTTAGTCTTTTGACAACTCTGATATCGTTAATTGTTACGTCCATTTGCTGGGAATGAGACCAATGGTTGCAGCCGTCGTTAGCCGTACATCTTTCTTTATTTTGTATGCAACACCCTAAAAACAACCAAAAGACAACCGAACGTAACTTCTTGCAGGCTACACAGTAACTGTACAAAACAACGATAGACAGCTGCCTCTGATTGGGAACCATTACCTGGCCAACATAATGTAAATAGACAATCCTAGAATGGCCCCACCCAAATCACACTCCCTGTATCCTTAAACAACAAATAGAGAATAAAAAGGGCTCTCTAAGTTTCAGGGCGTTGACAGTACCCCCCCCCCCCCCAAAGTGCGGACTCCCGGCCGCAAAACTGACTCTATAGGGGAGGGTCCGGCGTGGGCTCTATCCTCGTGTCGGTGGCGGACTCCGTCGGGACGGTAGCCCCCGCTCACGCACGCTGATCCCTTCGCTTCCATGGAACCGGACCGTGGATCATCGCCGGAGGACTCCGGGTACCGTGGATCGTTGCCGGTGGGAAAACCGACCGTTGGATCATCGCCGGAGGCTCTGGACTTGGGAACCCCCGCCGGAAGCTCTTGGATTTGCAAGGGTACCGGCCGCTGGAGGCTCTGGACTTGCCAGGTACCGCCGCTGGAGGTCTCTGGACTGGCTTGACCGCCGCTGGAGGCTCTGGCTGTCCGACCGCCGCTGGGAGGCTCTGGACTGCAGACCGCGCTGGAGCTCGGACTGCAGACCGTCGCTGGAGGCTCTGGACTGCCGACCGCCGCTAGAGGCTTTCTGGACTGTCGACCGCCGTGGAGGCTCTGGAACTGCAGACTCGCCGCTGGTGGGTTCCGGGACGTGGACCGTCTCAGGAGTTCCGCGACCGTGTGGTGCTGAGCCGTCACTGGAAGGCTTCGGGGCCGGTGGATCATCACTTTGAGCTTCGTGCCATGGATCATCACTCGAGGCTCCGGGCCATGGATTATCACTGGAGGCTTTGTGCTGGTTGGCAAAACACAGGACGTACCAGGGCCTTAGAGAAACCAACTGTGCGAAGCGCGCCGGGCGTGAGCATGGAGGCTGGCACAGATATTACTGCGACCGTGGAGAGCCACTGGAGTTCTGGAGCATAGAGGCTGGCAATCAGACGCATGCCTTGACTGGCATGCTCACTTTTAGCCCGGCAAGTGGCAGGGCGACTGGCACAGGACGCACTGGCTTGAAGGCGCCTGGCGACACATGCGTAGAGCCGGCGCAGGATATTCCAATTGACCGAGGAGGCGCAACTGAGGACCAGGACGCTGAGAGCTTGCACAACCGTCCTTTGTTATCTTTGGATTTAACAACAAAAAAACATATATATATATACGAACGTAACGTCCTGCAGGCTCACACAGTAACTGTACAAAAACAGATACCAACAAAACTAAGGTGGTGGAAATAACAAGGCTGCCTAAGTATGTATCTCGATAAGAGACAGACGAATTAGACAGCTGGCCTCTGATTGGGAACCTTACACCGGGCACAACTCAAAGAAATAGTACACCTAGAATGCCACCCCAAATCCACACCCTGACCAACCAAATAGAGAAATAAAAAAGGCCTTCTCTAAGGTCAGGCGTACAGTAAAATCTCTCTTGACATTGGAATGTGTAGTTCCTATACAATCGGTGTGTAGTCCTTTGGAACATTCAAGTATGTGTAGTCTTTGACATCGACTATGCATGCTAAGTCCCTTGCACATTAGTATCCCTAAGTCCTTTGATCGATTGGTCTCATGGTTAGTCCTTTATCTCAGTTATGTGTAATTATTGTCCTCTATTGCCCATTGGTAATTGTTGGTCAGTCCTTTGACGATTGGGATGTGTAGTCTTTGACATTTGGTTATTGTGTGTAGTCCTTTGTATTGGATTATGTGGTAGTCCTTGCTATGGTATGTTGTAGCTCTTTGACATCGTTTGTGTTAGTCCTTTTGACCGTTGATATGTTGAATATCCTATTGTTTACATGTCTATGGTATTTCCTTTGGCATTGGTATGTGTTAGTTCTTGTTATTGTTATGTGTAGTCGTTTGACATTGGTATGCGTAGTCCTTTGTGCTATTGGTATTTGTAGTCCTTTGACATTGGTATGTGTATTATTCCTTTGACATTGTATGTTGATGTCCCTTTGTTATGAGTGTGTCCTTGACATGTATGTGTAGTCCTTGTGACATTGTTAGGGTAGTCCTTTGACATGTATGTGTATACCTTGGTTATTGGAGTTTGATAGTCCTTGACATGGTATGTGTAATCCTTTTAGCGTTGGTATGTTAGTCCTTTGACGTTGGTATGTGTAGTCCTTGACGTATGTATGTTGTAGTCTTTGACGTGGTATGGTAGTCCTTTGACATCGTTAGTGTAGTCCTTTAGTCTATTCAGTGCAACACTTTTACTCAGCACCACTTACATGTATACGTCTGATACACTCTGTATTACAACAATGTAATTTCACAGAATATTTTTTTAACAGATTTTAGCGTTTTTGGAAAACAAACCTTTGTTCTTCTGCATCTTGTCCATTTACAATTTTTCTTATCTTACCAGATTCCACCTGTTTAATTAGATAGGTATTTTATCTGCAAGAAGAAAGGTGTATATACACTTTTACAGCATTAAATGCCTTATCACTGCTGATTTACACTGGCATGACCTATAGTGTAAACACTAGTTCAGAGGCCTCACATCGAGTGTTGGGTTTGCTGGAGTGTGGGATTTGTTTTGTAAGCACGTGTGTGTGTGGCCGGGGGTGTTTGTGTGTGTCGTGTTTAGCTGTGCCTGTAGTGTGTGTGTGTCTGCGTGTGTGTGTGTGTGCTGTTTGTCATAATCGGCCTATGGAGCTGTGATGGCGCTTGTGTGTGTGTGTGTGTGTGTGTAGTGCCTGTTAATTTGGTATGTCTATGCTTTGCTTGGTATGTGTGCCTTTGATCGTTGGATGTAGTCCTGTTTGTAGGTGGTGTGTAGCTGTTGCCGTGTATATACCTGCGTATGAGTCCGTTTTTTGCATTGGTATGTGTTATTTTTATCCGTTTTTTGTCGTTTTTGAATTGGTGATGTCGTAGTCCTTGACATGGTATGTGTATTGCATCCTGTTTGAGCCTTTATTGTATTATGTCCTGTTAGTCTATTGAGGTAGTGCATTGGTATGTATGTGTAGTCCTTTGTTATGGTATATTGTGATCGTTTGGACAGTTGGTATGGTGAATACCTTTGACATTGGTATGTGTGATAGTCCTTTGACACATGTGATGGTAGTGAATTGTATGATCTTTTTGATGGTCCTTGACTTAGAGATTCTTGACGTTGTATGTGTAGCTTGACAGTGTTGTCTTGACATTGGTATGTGTAGTCCTTTGACATGTATGTTAGTTTGACGTGTAGTGTAGTCCTTTGACATTTATGTGTAGTCCTTTGCACGTTGGTATGTGTAGTCCTTTGACATGTATGTGTATCTTTAGTCTATTCTAGTGCAACATTTTATTCAGCCACTTACATGTATACGTCTATTACACTCGGTATTACTCAACAATGTTATTTCACAGAATATTTTTTACAGATTTTAGGTTTTTGAAAACAAACCTTTGTCTTCTGCATTTGTCCATTTACAATTTTCTTATCTACCGATTTCCACCTGTTTAGATTAGATTAGGTATCTTTATCTGCAGGGGAAGGAGGTGTATTACACTTACAGCATAATGCCTTCACTGCTGTTTCACTGCAGAACAAGGTCACATTCAGAGCCTTCACATCGAACAGTGTGTGTGTGTGGTCTCTTTGTTGTGTGCGTGTGTGTGTGCTGTGTGTGTGTGTTTGTTGTGTGTGTGTGTGTGTGTTGGGTGTGTGTGTGTTGTGTGTGTGTGCGTTGTGGTCTGTGTGTGTGTGTGTGTGTGTGTGTGTGTGTGTGTTGTGTTATGAATCGTTTAAAATGAAAATCCTGGAATCAACATGGAAAACGGATTAGATTTGCAAAAGTCATCAATTTAGGAATGTGTCTGTGTCCAGTGGGTAGTGAGTCCGTCAGGTGTGTGTGTGTAGTATTCTCTCTCAAGCCCTGCCCGCTGTGCATCCTTTGTGCCAAGATATTTTCATGTTAACACTCAATACCGCTAGTGCTGAGAGTCAGAGTGCAGAGGCAAAACACTGAGCTTTCCCACCGTGTGTGTTGTTTCTGGTTGTGTGAGGTGAGCTGAGTGAGTGATGTGATGAGTGAGTGTGAGTGAGTGAGTGTAGTGAGATGAGTGAGTGAGTGAAGAGAGTGAGGTGATGATGAGTGAGTGAGTGAGTGAGTGAGTGAGTGAGTGAGTGAGTTGTATTGTGTGTGTGTGTTGGCAGTGTTACAGTTTCTAGCTCTCTCTAGTTAATGGCTGAGTGCATTTGTCATTTTTCCAGTTCACACCGACAGTAGAGATGATCTTTTGCCAGCTCTGACCTGCCTAGCCATGCACACAAAATGCATTCCTTTATTTGACGAGCTGCTACTGTTAATGTGGTGACTCGTGTGTGTGTGTGTGTGTGTGTGTGTGTGTGTGTGTGTGGTGGTTTGTGTGTGTGTGTGTGTGTGTGCTGTGGTGTGTGTGTGTGTGGTGTGGGTGTGAGTGGGTGGGTGGGTGTGGTGGGTGGGTGGGGGTGGGTGGTGGGTGTGGTGGGTGTGTGGGTGGAGAGCTCTCCATCCTTAGCGTGTTTATCCAGAAGTCAGTTCCTCCTGTGTGGTGTTGTAATGTATTGTGGTGTGTTGTAGGGCTGACCCCATTGTGTCAACTGGTCRATTGTTTGGTCGATAGGCTGTTGGTCGACCAAGATTTCTTTAGTCGAGCAGTAGAGGACACCTTTCTGATTGGCTCCTGTCTGAGTGGACTGATCCATTGTGGAGGCCGTGGGGATGGCACAGTCCGTCAGTGTAAAACATCCGCTACTGAAATTGTTTATGTTTATATTATGTAAGAACGGTTCAACACTAATAAAATCTATTTTAACATTTTAACAAATGCGCTTTCTCCAACGTTTGATAGCGGTCGCTGTCCGCGGTTCTGAAATATCAGTGCGCTGTTGAATGGGGGCCATTTCCTAGACCATGTTGCTATGTGCATAATAGCAAAGTAAACCAGCGTATTGGTGTTGAGAACAATCTGGCGGAGGCAGCAGAGACGAGAAAACAGTCCTTGCCTTAATTGTCTAAGAAAAGTGAGGAGAGAGGAAGTCCCAATGTAATTAGGTCTGTAATCAATAGCCTAACTGATAAATGTGCCTGGCTTTATAAATCATCCATATAGATCTACAGAAATCATCCAGATCCTGCTTSTGTTGCCTGTTTGAGTGTCTGTTTGACTGTCTGTTTGAGTGTCTGTTTGAGTGTCTGTTTGACTGTCTGTTTGAGTGTCTGTTTGATAGCCTACTGATTCCGTCAGCACCAATCCTCACGCAACCACAACATTTCGGATAAACAATTTCACAAATTCAGTAGTTTTTAATATTTTCTATGCTGTAGTAAAGTTTTTACACATGTTTCCATTAGAACAGCYTCTCTGGTATTATTTATCATTCATTTAGTTTTTTTTACACTGTTCCAAATTGTCCTAAAAATTATATTTATAAGTATAATAATAACCCTATTTTTTCTTGATCTGCTTCTTATTGTTATTAGTACTATTATTATTATGATCATCACTATATAAGTCATGTCGTTATCATTAGTAGGGTTAGTATAGTATAGTATAACCACCATCCAGCTGTAGAACTCAGAGTCCTGTTTAATCTTAATACTGTAACTTACTGAGGCCTATATTTCAATACTTATATAGGCTACAGTACTCTATCTGTCATTCATTTGTTCATGTCATCACACAGCATACGAGTCATTCACGCTTTSAAATGCAATCAAGCATTTTAGTTCAAATAAAATAACACAGCGAACCTTGAATAAATAGCGTGAACAATAAATAAACCGCTCCATTTCGGCGAATGCATGCGACCGTTTTACTATTTGCTGTAATAAAGGCTTTATAAAAAATAAAAAATAAAAATTACAACAGACTCTGTGTCTGATCAACAGAGCACAGGTACTCACAGGACCAACGGACATGGGGACTAAACCGACAAGACAATGGGGAACAGAGGGCACATATACAGTATAACATACTAATCAGGGGGAATTGTGAACCAGGTGTGCGTAATGAGACAAGACAGTCCGGGGTTGGTGGTGATGATCCAGTCCAGTGACGCCTAGAAGGCCGGTGACACACACACCTTTACCTTGGGCTAGTACAAACTGACTGCCAAGTAAAAACTGTCTTTAAGACGATAAGATTGTAAACTGTAAACAGTTTTCTGACATTTGACTCTCTCTCTCTCTCTCTCTCTCTCTCTCTCTCTCTCTCTCTCTCTGGCAGTTACTGTTTTTATTCTGGCAGTTCATGTTTATTCTGGCAGTTACATGTTCTAATTCTGGCAGTTACTGTTCTATTATGGAAGTATATGTTCTATTCTGGCAGTTACCTGTTCTATTCTGGCAGTTACCTGTTTTCTATTCTTGGGCAGTTCTTGTTCTATTCTGGCAGTTTACCCTGTTCTATTCTGGCAGTGTACCTTGTTTCTATTCTGGTGCGTTTCTGTTCGATCTGGCAGTTACCTGTTTTATTCTGGCAGTTACCATGTTTGTATTCTGGAAGTTACCTGTTTTATTCTGCAGTTACATGTTTTATTCTGGCAGTTACATGTTTTATTCTGGAAGTTACAGTTTTATTCTGGCAGTTACATGTTTTATTCTGGCAGTTACATGTTTTATTTGGCAGTTTACATGTTATCGACAGAGAAAAAGAAAGAGAACTAGACAAGGGGAAGAAAAACAGAAAGGAGAGAGAGAGAAGACATGAGGGAGATGAAACAGTTAAAAGTCGATGAAGAGAGGGAGAGAAGGAGCTAAGAGAATGAGGGAGAAAACTTTCCTGATATTGCTTGGAGACAACTTAGGAAACATGTTCTTGATGCATAATTTTATACTTGCTTCATGATATGTGTGTGTGTGTGTGGTGTGTGTGTGTGTGTGTGTGTGTGTGTGTGTGTGTGTGTGTGTGTGTGTGTGTGTGTGTGTGGTGTGTGTGGTGTGTGTGTGGTGTGTGTGTGTGTGTGTGTGTGTGTGTGTGTGTGTGTGTGTGTGGTGTGGGTGTGTGTGTGGGTGTGTGTGTGTGGGGTTGTGGTGTGTGTGTGTGGACGTGTTTAACTATTCTTGTGGGGACCAGAGTCCTACAAGATAGTAACCGAACAAAAAGTTTGACCAGCTGGGGGAATTTTGTTAGTCCACAAGGTAAATGCTATGGTCTAGGGGGTTTAGGGTTAAGGTTAGATTTAGTGTTAGGGTAGAAATTAAGTTACTCTTAAGGTTAGGAGCTTAGGGTTAGTTGTAGGTTAGGGTTAGGAGCTAGGGTTAGGTTTAGGGTTAGGATAAAGTTTCAGGTTTTGGGTTAGGGTTAGGTTAGGGTTAGGGTTAGGGTTAGGATTAAGGTTAGGGTTAGGGTTAGGGTAAGGTACGGGTTTAAGATTAGGGTTAGGTTAGGGTTTAGGGGTTAGGGTTTGGGATATAGGATTTTGAATGGGACTGAATTGTATGTCCCCACAAGGTTAACTGTACAAGACTGTGTGCGTGTGCGTGTGTGTGTGTGTGTGTGTGTGTGTGTGGTGTGTGTGTGTGTGTGTGTGCTGTGTGTGTGGTGTGTGTTGTGTGTGTGTGTGTGTGTGTGTGCTGCTGTGAGGGTATATAGCAAAGATGAAACCTGAAGGTGTGTGTGTGTCAGGTTATTAATGAAAAGGACATGTTTTATGGGAACGATGGATTCACATCTCACTGGAACTTTCGTCGCTATCACACACACACCATCTTTCTTGCTATTAAGACAGCACACTGCATGCACTGACAAGAGACAGAGAGAGAGAGAGAGCGAAATAGAGAGTAGCGAGCGAGATAGAGAAGATTGAAGAGAGGGAGGGAGAGGGAGAAAGAGAAAGGACAAAAAGAATGAGAGAGAGAGAAAAAAGAGAGAGGTGAGGAGAGGGGGAGAGAGAGAGGGGGAGAGAGAGAGGGGTGAGAGCGAGAGAGAAGGCTATTAAAGAAGACGATGATCAGACAGAGCGATGGACAGATGTAGGTAAAAGATGGTAGATGGAAAGGAAAGGAGTGGAGAGAGATCTGCAGATCACTTCTTTTCTCCAGAGAAAAAATTAAGGATTTATTTTTGGAATTAGACAAGCCGCAGAGATGGAGAGGGAGAGGAGGGGGAGGAGAGGCGAGAGGAGAGGGAGAGGTAGAGGGAGAGGAGAGGGAGAGGAGAATAGAGGAGAGGAATGAGGAGAGAAACGGGAGGAGAGGGGAGAAAGCATGGATGGAGAGGTTGAAATTGGGAAAGATGGATGTAGATGGATGAGATGGAGAACAGATGGAGGAGAGGGATGGAGGAGAGATGGGAAGAGAAGGGAGAGATGGAGGAGCGGGGGAGGAGAGATGGAAGAGAAGGGAGGATGGAGGAGAGATGGAGGAGAGGGAGAGGGAGGAGAGATGGGAGAAGGGAGGAGATGGAAGAGAGATGGGAGAGATGGGGAGAGATGGGAGTAGAGGGCGAGATGGAGGAAAGTGGAAGAGAGGGAGAGGATGGAGGAGACGATTGGGAGAGATGGAGGAGAGATGGAAGAGGGGAGAGATGGAGGAGAGATGGGGGAGAGATGGAGGAGAAGATGGAAAGAGGGAGGAGAGATGGGGGAGAGGGAGAGATGGAGGATGAGATTGGGGCGGCAGGTCACCTAGTGGTTAGAGCGTTTGGCAGTAACTGAAGGTTGCTGGATTCGAAATCCCGAGCTGACAGAGGTTAAAAATGTGTGTGTTTCTGCCCTGAACAAGGCAGTTAACCCACTGTTCCCAGTAGGCCTGTATTGTAAATATGATTTGTTCTTAACTGACTTGCCTAGTAAAAAATAGATGGAGAAGAGGAGTTGGTAGACGGGCGATGGAAGAGAAGTGCGCAGAAAAGCTTATTGATGGATAGAAGCTGGTTCAGGTTCGCATTTCCCTGAGGACCTAGAGGAGAACAACCGATTCTAAATCAGCGCGATCACTTCTGATTCATCAAAAATGTGACGTTTTTGGCAGGTGCCAGGATGTCCAGGGACACCTCAAAACGTCACTAGGAGGTAAATATGTAAAACGAATTACATGTGTCCCGGCGGTAGGATTGACGCTGTTTAGACACTGTGAGTTAGCAAGGCAAGTCTTAATTAATGTCTAACTGAACCTGGAGTAACGTTGTCTGTTTTATCCCTAATCGCAAACCTTCATCCTTAACTTAACCAATAGGAATGAATGGCCTTAATTCAAACGTAGTTGTTTCTTTGTGCCTAATATGCCTAATGGTCCTGTAAGTTTATGAGGGAGTGTGTGCTAAATCACAGCCGTCGGAAGATTAAGTCAAAAATAGACGTTTGTCCAAGGAGTCTGTGGATATCTTGTTGGTTGGACACAGTATATGGGTGCGCCTAGAGACACCCACACGTTGTAGTGTAGACAGAATATTAACCGGGCTGCTCCTTGGACCAGGGCATTAATAAACGCACATCGGTCAGATGTGGATTAAGATAGGGAAAGCATCTAAAACGATGCTGATTGTATAATGATGGTAGTTGAATGTGCCTGGTTTAACATGCTGCCTAGCTCTCGTGCACTGTGTGGTGTATGTGTGTGTGTGGTGTTTGTGTGTGTGTGTGTGTTGTGTGTGTGTGTGTGTGTGTGTGTGTGTGTGTGTGTGTGTGTGTGTGTGTGTGTGTTGTTGTGTGGTGTGTGTGTGTGTGTGTGTGTGTGTGTGTGTGTGTGTGTGTGGTGTGTGTTGTGTGTAAGCATGCTGGCTCACTCTCTGCAAGGTGGCTACGCAGGTTTTATACCATATGAGATTGAATAATAGATGTGCTGGAGGGGAATAGATTGTTCTTAGAATAGTAATATCCAGCTATAAATGGGTAATGTTCATAATAAAAGGTGTAATAATATACTGCACGGTAGAATGTAAACAGTAATGTGATTATGTAAAGCACTATATTGTAATGTTTCTGCTTGTTTGTGTGGGGGTGGAAGAAAAGAGAGAGAGAGAGAGAGAGAGAGAAGAGAGAAGAGAGAGGGAGAGAAGAAGAGAGAGTAGAGAGAGAGAGAGAGAGAGAGAGAGAGGAGAGAGGAGAGAGAGGAGAGAGAGAGAGCAGAAGAGAGAGAGAGAGCAGATAGAGAGAGAGAGAGAGAGAGAGAGAGAAGAGAGGAGAGAGAGAGAGGATGAGGTGAGAGAGAGAGAGAGAGAGAGAGAGGAGAGAGAGAGAGAGAGAGAGAGAGTAGAGAGAGAGAGAGAGGAGCGGAGAGAGAGAGAGAGAGA
>NW_019949050.1:0-4009 GCF_002910315.2 Salvelinus sp. IW2-2015
GAAAGAGGATTCCAACAAGCTCAGCCATGGTGGGTTGGTTAGTTCACGCACTCAGCTGGTGGGTTGGGTTAGTTCAACATCTCAGCTGGTGGTGTTGGTTAGGTTCCACACTTCAGCTGGTGGGAGTTGCGTTAGTTCAACATCCTCCCGCTGGTGGGATTGGGTTAGTTCAACACTCAGTTCTGGTGGCGTTGGTTAGGGTTCAACCCTCATGGGGTGGGGGTTGGTTAGTCTCCAACACCTCAGCGGGTGGGGTTGGTTATGTTAGTTCAACCCCTCAGGACTGGTGGTTATGGTTAGTTCAAACCACGTTCAGCTGGTGGTTTGGTTTAGTTCAAATCACCAAGCTATGGGTTGGTTAGTGTCAACAGCTGTCAGCTGGGTATGGTTAGTTCAATTCACTCCAGCTGGGCGTTGGTGTAGGTTCAACACGTGCCTAGCCTGGTGGTTTGGGTTAAGGTTCAAACACTCAGTGCTGTGGGTTTGGTTAGGTTCAACACTGCAGCTGGTGGTTTTGTTAGTATCAACACGTGCAGGCGTGGTTGGTTTGGTTAGTTCTACCCCCATGCAGCTGGTGGTTTTGGTGTATGTTCAACCACTCAGGACTGGGTTGGTTAGTACAACACTCTAGCCTGGGTTGTGTGTTAGTTCAACACTCAGTCTGCTTGGTTAGGTTCAAGCACTCGAGTCCTGGGTTTGGTTAGTTCAACACGCTCAGTGCTGGGTTGGTTAGTTCAAGCACTCAAGCTGGTGGTTAAGGTTTTAGTTCAACACTCAGTGCTTGGTGGGTTGGTGTTTAGTTTCAGTCACTCAGTGTCTGGTTGGGTTGGTTAGTTCAAGCATCTCAGTTCTGGTTGTGGTGTGGTCTTAATGTTCAAGCACTTCAGTCTGGTGTGGTTTGGTTTATGGTTTCAAATCACGATGTCAGCCAGGTTGGTTATGTTTCAGTACTATCGTTCAGCGCTGGGTGTGGTTTAGGTTCATACAATCGATGCTGGTGGTTTGTGTTAGTTTCAATTGCAACACGTCAGCTGGTGGGTTGGTTATAGTTCAACATACTTGCAGTCTGGTGCGCTGTGGTTAGTTACTAACACTGTCAGTGGTGGGTTGGGTTAGTTCAACCACTCAGCTGTCTGGTTAGACCAGCGGTTGGGTTAGTTCAACACTCAGCTGGTTGGATTAGGTTGCAACACTCAAGGCTTGGGTTTGGTTAGTTCAACACTCAGCTGGTGGTGGTTGTGTTATTCAACACTCAGCTGGTGGTGTTGTGATTAGTTCCACACTCAGCTGGTGGTGGTTGGGTTAGTTCAAATCTCAGCTGGTGGTGTTGTTAGTTCAACACTGCAGCTGGTTGTGTTGGTATAGTTCAACACGTCAGCTTGGGTATGGTAGTACAACACTGCAAGCGGTGGGATTGGTTAGTTCAAGCACTAGCTCGCCTTGTGCAACTCAGCTGGTTGGTTAGTTTCAACACTCAGCTGGTCGGGTGGGTTAGTTCAACCTCAGACTGGTGGTTTGGTTAGTTCAAACACTCTCAGCTGAGTGGTGTTAGTTCAAACACTCAGCTGTGGTGTGGTTATAGATCAAACACTCCAGCTGGTGGGTTGTGTTAGTTCAACACTCAGCTGGTGGTTGGTTAGTTTCAACACTCAGCTGGTGGGTTGGTAGATGTTCAAACATCTTCAGCTTGTTTGGTTAGTTCAAGACCACGTCAGCTAGGGTTGGTTTTCAAGTCAGCCACTCCAGCTGGACTGTTTGGTTAGTTCAACACTACTGTGGCGATTGCACATAGCGGTGGGTTGGTTAGTTCACACACTTCAGCTGGTGTGGTTGGTGTAGTTCCACACTCAGCTGGTGGTTTGGTTTAAGTTCAAGCATCACGGCTGGTGGTTGTGTTAGTTCAACACTCAGCTGGTGGTTTGGTTAGTTCAAGCACTCACGGCTGGTGGGTTGGTTAGTTCAACACTCAGCTGGTGGTTTGGTTAGTTCAACAAAGAGGAGAGCGAGAGACGTAAAGGAAAGGGAGAGATGGAACAAGAGGGAGGGGGGAGGGTGAAAAATAAGTGGGGTCCTGGGCAGCCTTTGATAGTTTAACAGGAAGTGATGTCATTGCTGACTTGATAACATCGTTAATCATCTGCTGTTTGTCTGATGGACTCAAAATACTTTCCTCCTGAGGGGGAGAGAGGGGGTGAGAGGGGGAGAGAGGAGGGGCGAAGGAGAGAGTGAGAGGAGGGCCAAGGGGGAGAGAGAGGAAGAGGGAGGGAGAGGAGGGCGAGAGGGAGAGGAGGAGAGAGAGGGAGACTTGGGGATCAGACCGCAATCATCTCCTCTCCCTCAGATCTCCCACAGATCTCCAGGTTCCAGCCTCCACAGCAGATGTGTGGCTGGCTGACTGCCTGGCCTGGCTGGTGGTGAGAGGGTTTCAGGGTCAGCTCTGTCTGTCTTTGACCACAAGACCAGGCACCAAGCACACGGTCTATTTACAGCACTGTTACCATACAGTACAGTACCCATCACATCACATCATATCTATGTGGTGGCTGGCTAGTGTGTCCTCTCTGTCTCCAGTCCTGTGTAGTGTCCTCTCTGTCTCCAGTCCTGTGTAATGTGTCCTCTCTGTCTCCAGTCCTGTGTAGTGTGTCCTCTCTGTCTCCAGTCCTGTGTAGTGTGTCCTCTCTGTCTCCAGTCCTGTGTAGTGTGTCCTCTCTGTCTCCAGTCCTGTGTAATATGTCCTCTCTGTCTCCAGTCCTGTGTAGTATGTCCTCTCTGTCTCCAGTCCTGTGTAATATGTCCTCTCTGTCTCCAGTCCTGTGTAATATGTCCTCTCTGTCTCCAGTCCTGTGTAGTGTGTTCCTCTTGGTCTCCAGTCCTGTGTAATGTCCTCTCTGTCCTCCATCCTGTGTAATGTGTCCTCTCTGTCTCCAGGTCCTGTTGTGGTCCTTCCAGTCCGTTATGTCCTCCCTCCAGTCCTTGATGGCTCTCTTCAAGTCCTGTGGTACATAATGTCCTCCTATGTTCCCAGTCCTGTGTATATGTCTTCTCTCTGTCTCCAGTCCTGTGTAATATGTCCTCTCTGTCTCCAGTCCTGTGTAATATGTCCTCGTCTTGTCCTCAGTCCTGTGGTAGTGTGTCCTCTCTGTTCTCCAGTCCTGTGTAGTGTGTCCCTCTCTGTCTCCAGTCCTGTGTATATGTCCTCCTCTGTCTCCAGTCCTGTGTAATATGCCTCTCTCTGTCTCCAGTCCTGTGTAGTATGTCCTCTCTGTCTCCAGTCCTGTGTAATATGTCCTCTCTGTCTCCAGTCCTGTGTAATATGTCCGTCTCTGTCTCTAGTCCTGTATAATGTGTCCCTCTCTTGTCCTCTAGTCCTGTGTAGTGTATGTGTGTGTGTGGTGAATAGAAGTACTGTGAAGTAGATAGCTAGTATTTTATTCGCTTGTCTTTCTCCCTAACAATCTGGATCAGAACACTTTCATTTTTTTGACAAAATGTAATGTGCAATTAACCAGAATAAGAGTTTACAACCTGTTAAGCATAAAAACATTGTGGCTGTCAGTGTCTATACGTAATTTTCTATGTGCTTTAGAGTGAGGCCCTGCAGGTCGGTATGTTGGTGCTCTGCTGTTCTACTGGAGGGAACAGAACATAGAACGCTCCAGTGACTCTACAGGTATACCTTTCCCCAGGTAGGGAGGCCTCATTCGTCGCTGGGAGGGAAGGGTCTGGAACTCGCTAGGGAGAGTTGCTACGTGCTTCTGTGAGCTTATGTGGCCTACACTTCGCGGCTGAGCCGTTGTTGCTCCTAGATGTTTCCATTCAAACATCACGTACAGTTGACCGGGTAGATCTAGCGGGCAAGACATTTGACAAACTGACTTGTTGGAAAGGTGGCATCCTATGACAGTCCACATTGAAAGTCACCGAGATCTTTAGTAAGGCCATTGTACTGCCAATGTTTGTCTATGGAGATTGCATGGCTTTATGCCGTTTTATACACCTGTCAACAATC
>NW_019949050.1:11019-12642 GCF_002910315.2 Salvelinus sp. IW2-2015
TTACACTCTGATTAAGCATAAAACATTGTGCTTTCAGTTCATATACGATATATTCTATTCTTAGAGTGAGGCCCTGCAGCTCGGTATTTTGCTCTGCTGCTCTACTGGAGGGAACAGAACATAGACGCTCCAGTGACTCTACAGTAGTTACCTTTCACCCAGGTAGGGTCCTCATTCGTCGCTGGGAGGGAAGGGTCTGGAATCGCTAGGGAGAGTTGCTACGTCCTCCTGTGAGCTTATGTGGCCTACACTTCGCGGCTGAGCCGTTGTTGCTCCTAGATGTTTCCATTCACAACAAATCACGTACAGTTGACCGGGTAGAATCTGCGGGGCAGACGATTTTATTTTTTATTTTACTATTTTGTTTTTAATATTGTTTTTTTTTTTTTTTTTTTGTTTTTTTTTTTCAATTCTTCTGTTTTTTTTTTTTTTTTTTTTTTTTTTTGTTATTTAGCGGATGTGGCAGCTGTGATTGTTAAATCACCTTGAGTGTTCGTCCCATTTAAGGGGATGTTGTATGTGTTCTATTTTTTTTCGTATGGGTATTTCATTGCTTTGTGTTTTTTTTTTTATTTCTGCCGTTTTTTTTTTGTGTTGTTTGAATTCAGGCGGTCTAACATTGCAAATGGGTTGATGCTGAAATATAGCCCCAATCCATATTTAAGCTGTCCCATATACTTTTAAAATCAAATTCCGTTGCTCTCTCTGTGCAGTCATCTCTCCTCGCTACTTGTATGGGCAGTAGCATTGTCAAGTACAAACAATCGTACTGAAGGGAGTAGCTTTGTCAATGGAAACAATTGTACTTCCGGGCAGTAGCTTGTCAAGTACAACAATCATACTGTAGGGCAGTAGCTTGTCAAGGTCACATTAATGCTATTCTATGCAGAGATCTTGTCAAGGTCAAACAATGCTACTTGTAGTGGCAGTACTTTTCAAGGTCACACAAAAGCTACTGTAGTGGCAGTAGCTTGTCAAGGTCCAACACGATCTACTGTAGTGGGCAGTAGCTTGTCAAGGTCCAAACAACAGCTACTGTAGGTGGCAGTAGCTTGTCAAGGTCACAACAACGCATACTTAGTGAGGCGTAGACTCTCATAGTCACAACAACGCCTACTGTAGTGAGGCAGTAGCTTGTCAAGGTCACAACAACGCTACTGTAGTGGGCAGTAGCTTGTCAAGGTCACAACAACGCTACTGATATAGACAAACTAGGAGAGGCAACAGTTTAGATGAAACCTGAGCTGCTCTTGTTTTGGAGTCGATGATGTCTCTTATTACAACCTGTGTTGTCATCATTATGTAATAATCAGTATATAAATCATGTTTCACACATTCCTTATGTAACCCTTTATTTGAAGCAGTATATTTTATGGAGGAACTCATTTATGTTTATTTCAATTGACATAAATMGTTCTAATGTAATGTAGTTATTTTAGAAATGACTAAATGTAAATGATGTGATAGGAGGCCAGTGGTCAGACAGTAAGCTGACTGGTCAGGGCTCTCTGTGCACTTAGAGTAAGGAACGTAAACAGTTAACATCAGATCTGGAGATGGTTACGGAACAGAACCCGCCCTCTCCAGAACATGGAATTCTGTTTTTGTGGTGTCACCATGTTC
>NW_019949051.1:0-12639 GCF_002910315.2 Salvelinus sp. IW2-2015
TCGAACAGTCATACATGTGCATGTCGTTTTACTCTAGGTTTCTGAGATTGACTTGATTGATTGAGTCCATTGGGAACCCACGTTGCTGGGATAAAATAACCTGAGACCAAACTATAGGTGCATTGGTCGGAGTCGTAAGAGGGGTGGTTCTGGGCTAAGTCAACCCAGGAAAAGGGGCCCCTCAAAATCAAATCAAATTTTATTTGCCACTTGTGCCGAATACAACAAGTGTAGACTTTACCGTGAAATGCTTACTGACAAGCCCTTAACCAACAGTGCAGTTCAAGAAGAAGAAAATATTTACCAAGTAGACTAAAATAAAAAGTAATAATAAAAAGTAACACAATACGAAGAACAATAACGAGGCTATATACAGGTAACAAACAAACAGCGAGTAGGGCCCATGTCAAATCTTTTCAGTCTCCTGAGGGGGAAAAGGTTTTGTCGTGCCCTCTTCACGACTGTCTTGTTATGTTTGGACCATGATAGTCCGTTGGTGATGTGGACACCAAGGAATTTGAAACTCTCGACCCGCTCCACTACAGCCCTGTCGATATTAATTGGGGCCTGTTCGACCCGCCTTTTCCTGTAGTCCACGATCAGCTTCTTTGTCTTGATCACATTGAGGGAGAGGTTGTTGTCCTGGCACCACACTGCCAGTTCTCTGACCTCCTCCCTATAGGCCGTCTCATTGTTGCCGGTGATCAGGCCTACCACTGTTGTGTCATCAGCAAACATAATGATGATGTTGGAGTCGTGTTTGGCCACACAGTCGTAGGTGAACAGGGAATACAGGAGGGGACTAAGTACACATTCTGAGGGGCCCCAGTGTTAAGGATCAGCGTGGCAGACGTGTTGTTGCCTGCTCTGACCACCTGGGGGGCGGCCCGTCAGGAAGTCCAGGATCCAGTTGCAGAGGAAGGTGTTTAGTCCCAGAGTCCTTAGCTTAGTGATGAGCTTCTTGGGCACTATGGTGTTGAACGCTGAGATGTAGTCGATGAACAGCATTCTCACATACTGTAGGTGTTTATTTTGTCCAGGTAAGAAAAGGCGGTGTGGAGTGCGATTGAGATTGAGTCATCTGTGGATCTGTTGGGCGGTATGCGAATTTCCAAACGCCTGAAGGTACCACGTTCATCTGTACAAACAATAGTACCCAGTATTAACACCATGGGACCACGCAGCCGTCATACCGCTCAGGAAGGAGACACGTTCTGTGTCCTAGAGATGAACGTACAGACATTTCCTGTGGTCTGATGAAACAAAAATAGAACTGTTTGGCCGTAATGACCATCGTTATGTTTGGAAGAAAATAGGGGAGGCTTGCATGCCGAAGAACACCATCACAACCGTGAAGCACGGGGGTGGCAGCATCATGTTGTGGGGGTGCTTTGCTGCAGGAGAGACTGGTGCACGTCACAAAATAGATGGCATCATGAGAAAGGAAAATTATGTGGATATATTGAAGCAACATCTCAAGATTTTGAGATTGTAAGGTATCCTTTGATGCTATTTGTTAGTTCAACATTCTTCATTGTTTATCCTAGGACCTACAATAGGTACATAGAGTTGATGTCGGAAGTTTACATACACCTTAGCCAAATACATTTAAACTCAGTTTTTCACAATTCCTGACATTTAATATACACTGCTCAAAAAAATAAAGGGAACACTTAAACAACACAATGTAACTCCAAGTCAYTCACACTTCTGTGAAATCAAACTGTCCACTTAGGAAGCAACACTGATTGACAATAAATTTCACATGCMGTTGTGCAAATGGAATAGACAAAAGGTGTAAATTATAGGCAATTAGTAAGACACCCCCAAAAAAGGAATGGTTCTGCAGGTGGTGACCAKAGACCACTTCTCAGTTCCTATGCTTCCTGGCTGATGTTTTGGTCACTTTTGAATGCTGGCGGTGCTTTCACTCTAGTGGTAGATCATAAATGCCTATGATCTGGCTGTACACTAACAGAAATCTCATTACCATAACATGACTGACAAGCATATGGAAAATCTCTGTCATCCACAATGCCTTATCTGATACTCATAACAGCAGAACCAAAAAATCAAAATACCTGGTCATCCACATGACCTCTCAGATTCTGTGTACTCTACTAAAACACAAAAGCTTTGCTTTCTACATGATGTTACGATGATGGGTGTGCCCTCTGCTATCTCTAAAATAAAATTAACAAGAAACTGTGCCATCTGATTTGCCTATAGTCTAAGATTTGAAATAATTTCCCACTTTTTAACTTCTTGATATAACTTTATTTAAACCAATATCTTGTAGACTCTTTATCAATGATAATTTTCATATTAAGGTATCTCTTACTTTTACTCAAGTCATGACAATTGCATACTTTTTTCACACTGAAAAGTACCTGTCAAAACTTCATGAGGTTATTGTGGATGACGACATATAGAACAGGAATATATTAGATATTGTAATCTAGACACAAGCCTTCAGCGTGTATATTACCAGATTAGCACAAACCCCCCGAGGATGCCTCTATGCCCTCATTTCGACAAACTGGCTTACAAACGTAATTAGCAGCCAGTGAAAAAATACATGTTTCATCATTACCCAGTAACACGCCCCTCAGGCCAATCAGCATCATGCCTCAAACCACACCAGAATATTATATTGAGAATTAGATATCCCCTTAGCGCCCTTCTGCGAGAAGGCTTCCAGACATAAGGAGGCGCGCCAAACACTATGACACCCACTGTCAATCCTTCATCCTTTTTACTATGAATAAACACTAAAATGGAATTTAATACATCAAAATGTCACTTTATTAACCTATTAGTTTAATCATGGTTGACTCATTTAGATATAACCACTGTAAGGAGTCTGACAATGTGTGACTGCAAGATATACAATGCGAGAATACATGTCTCTCATCAAACACATACAACAGTTTTGCTTCCTCATTGCTAAAGTGGAGAATGCATCTCCACACCATTTGAATAGGTGTCTATTGACAACTAACAGCTATTTAATTTTCTAGAGGTAGGAGACAAATGTTACAATCTCTAATCTCTCCCTAACTTCATTATATATATAAGTTTCATCCGCTTGCCCGGACAGCTGCCCTTTTTTGTTGTTTTTTGTTTTTTCCCCCTTTTGTTTTTTTTTTTTTTTTCTGAATCAACTGCACATATTCTCTAGCGGTTGATGAAGAGTTTTGTCTCGGGATTTGCCTAATCTTGTATCTACACGTCGACGGTGCTCTTTTAGGCAGCCTACTGGTGTACTGTAACTTCTGGTCCACTGTTACATTGAGTTGTTCATATGCAGTCTGAGCCTCACAGTATTGGCTCGATCTTCTCCCATTATTTTTTTGCTTGGAATTTTAGAATAGCCTCTAGTATTGCGTAGAATCATGCATGCCCTGGGACTGGAGCTCGGCTTAGATGATCAGAATTGATCTCTTAGCAACGAGATCTCTGTTGCTGGGCGGAGGAAATAGTTCAAGGGGCCTATGGTGCGAGAGCTGAGAGCCGCCATTAGTGTCAAGCATCCGTATTCATTGCTCTCTGTAGGTTAATTCCTATCCAGTTTATCATTCCCTTCGGGACATTATATTTTGGTCACATTTTGCACTGAATTACATCTACTGCAATGAGTAGCTCCAGAGACTCGGACCTTTCAGTAGCTCTGCGTATGTGTTTCTTTCCAAGCTTTATATCTCTTACAGACCTTTTAGAGCTGGCCATCGGAAATGTTTAATCCGCCTTTGCGACCACAGTATACATCTGTATTGCGCATTCCTAACGCAGTCCTGATACTTCTTGCCTTTGGGTTTCGGAATGATTTTCCTGGAGCAACTCTCCCGCCCCCATACTCTTCTAACTATCAATAGAGCATGACTTATCAGTCCATATGGAATATCAACTATGTATAAAAACAGTTCTTTATCCGGTCTTCAGATCACCACTATATTCGTCAATTTTGGTCTTTACCCCATTTCTATTAGCTATCTGCTATCAGCCCTACATACTCATAGACCTCTCAAGAAGTCATAATAATCCTGAAATAACTTTCACTTAGATTCCAATTAGGACAATACAAGGGTTACAGCTCCCTAACCCTGCGAACAATATTCCGTATGCTTCCATAATCCGCGAACTATCAATTTCCTTCAGATTCCAACTCAGGATCCAACTAACCTTAGAGCTTCCTATCCTCGGAACACGAATGTCTTATGCTTCCAATACTCCAAATAAAGTTCTTAGATGCCAATTCAAAGCCACAATAACCTTACCTTCCTACTGCAATAACCAAGTTCATACATAAGCTATTATATATATAATATATATATCTATCAATATAATGATTTATAGTAGTCTAAAAAGAATTGCATTATAACAATCTCGAGAATTCTTACCTCAATTAGTTGGAGGACGAGAGAAGAGCCTAATCCGCCGGAACGAAAACAACAGCTTTAAAGGCTCCTTCTCTATTTGTGGGTACTGAAGATGTCTAGGTTCTGTAAGTCTAGCAGCGTGTTCATCTCCCTTCCATCGGTCACGATTCCCAAAATTTGTCCTGTAAGAAAAAACACCTCTTGACGCTTGAGAACCTGATTTAGTATTCATCAATAGTGACCCTGCCGCCACAAAGGACCCCTTACATGAGCATGAGCATTGGACGCTCTTAGAACAAATACTCATTTATCTTCTTCTTCTTCTTCTAATGATACACTTACACCATGTCATCTCTTCATTCCTTTCTTATTTAAATAAATACAACAGGAGATTTGTTACATCAAAAATTTACACTTGATGTAACCATTTATTTATCAAGGATTAGCCATCATTGAAGATAACACTGCCCAAGCATGTACAATTTTGCATCTGAAATATTCACGACATTCGAAGAGAATCAATGTTGTATCAATACACTTGACAACAGTTTTTGCATCCTCATGCTAAAGGAGAATGCCACCATTTAAAATAGCTGTCTAATATACAGACTAACAATGATATTAAATACTTTCGAGGAAGTAGAACAAATGTACAATCTCTAAGCTCTCACGTACTTCATCTATATAAGTTCATCCGCTTGCCGCGACAGCACTGTTCAATAGTACGTATTTTCATGGTTAGCAGAGCGTTTTAATTAACCAAGCAAAAACCCCACCCCATTAGGTTTCCTAATCCTGAACAATTCCTTTTGTTCCAATACTCGAGTAATCAATTTCCTTAGCAGTCAAATTCAGAAGCCAATAATCCTTAGCCTCCCTACCTGAGCAACAGTTACATAATTAAGTATTATATATATACAAGATATAATAATATATAAATAGTATAGTTAAGTATATTATATAATATAGTAAATATAGTATATTATATGAATATATATATATATCTCAAATGCCATTTAACAGTCATTAGAGAATTTATACTCCAATAGAAGGATGAGAGATGGAAGACCTAAGCAGCCCCACCTGACCACAACAACATATTTTAATCCCGATTTACCATATTTGGGTGATCAGAATGCTAGGTTACGACCAGGTCTCCCTTCCAACCAAATTGTTGCTAGAAAAATCACCTCAGGTAAGCTGAGAAAAACGTTAAGCATTTCCAGTTATCAATAGTGACATGCGCAAGTAGACCTTTTCTGACACAGCGAGCATTGGACTTCTTAGACACTAATTACGGTTTAAGAAGAGAAACAGAAGAAGAACAGAAATCTATTCTGTTTCCATTGCGTAAAAAAAAGAAGAGAAGAAGAGAACAGATTGCAGCAACTCGAGATCATTTTTTTTTTTTTGGGGGGGTTTTTGTACTTGGCTGCCAGAAGAAAAAGAAAAGGGAGAAGAGCAAGAATAGCAAAGAATATAAAAGCAAATAAACAGAAGAAGAAGAGGAAGAATAAGCAAGAAAAAATTGATAAAAGAAGAATAAACAAGAAAACCGAGAAGAATAAGAAAGAAGAAACACATAAGGGAGCTGCTGTCATCTCCTATTGCCTTTAATCGTTACAACAGTACCCTTACCAAGTCTACCAAAGCCATTAGCCGAAAAGGATACCGAAAGGCCCTAACAACGGCCTTTCCATTTTGTAATAGGAACAGAAGAAGATTAAAAAGCATAAAGTAGAGAAACAGAAAAGCAAGAAGACGAAAAGGAGCAGTGGCCCCACTCCTCCACTTGCTGTCCCGAAGAAGAAGAAAGCAAGAAGGCGATGCCCATCATTCCCCCTTCACTAAAAAAATCCTATCAAAGCGCCAACCCAAACTGCGCACCTACAAAAAGCTACAATCAGTCCTACAAGCCCAGCCCAACATACTACAAGCGTTACTATGAAACGGTACCATCAAAAACCCACAAATTCCTACCAAAGGCTACCAACTCCACAAAAACTACTCACAGCTTACCCCGGCCTAATCCAATCACAGAAGCCCAGCATACTGTGTGACTTGATATTCTTAGTTCGGATGTACCCTTAGATTTACCTGCCGTACACATCAACCATTCATAGAGCCCTGTCAGCCTTACATAGTCTGCCACCTTAAACACACCCCAAGCCAGATTATGCACACAAGTTCTCAGAAGAAAGAAGAAGTGCCCCGATTCCTCCACTGGGCCAGGCAGCCTTACTGCCAGGTACAATGAGTGTGACAATCCAGCACTTAATATACTCATCTCAGTCACACTCAAACCCCATATGCTCACTAACACTGATTATTTTTTTATGTTCGTAGTGACAATTTGTGGGGTGTTTTTAATTTTTTATGTCAACGCTGCTCCACTGCCCCAAGTTGACCTGTATTTTCTTAGTTGCGTGTCACCCCTCATCTTCAACAAGCTCACACTCCCATCGCCAACCGAGACATTAACTGTTCAGCCTCAATCATCCACACGAGCAAATATACACAGCCAGTTCATTATTATGCACAATTCCCGCACTGCACCTCAGCCCCCCATTGCCTAGTTCCACCTTGACGGGACCAATCTGCTCAAGCTTCAGCTGAACCCGCATGCATTGTTCACCTGCTCTTAGCGCAGGACCCCCTCAGCTCATTAAGTCACAACGTGAACAAGAACGTTAACTACAAAGTACGCTTCTGAAGAATAACATCAGGACGTGGAAATGCCTCCTGTCTTTGTGTGTGTGCCAGTCGTTCTACTTTTGCTAGACTGAGCAGATGCTAATGATAACCGCTTCTAGGTAGAACATTTTCACAAAAACCTTCTCAATTAAATTAACTACAATGTGCCCTATGCTACCTGCGAAGACATATATCAGCGAGCTATATTGATCAATCCAATTGCGCATTGCTTTAGCAATCTCTACACACGTTGGGCTCCAGAAACACAGCCTAACCAAACAACCATTCCTCTGCAAAAAAAATATATGTGCTATGGTGCACACTTAATGAAACTACACAAAAACACTTTTCTCTTAAATGTTTCCCAAAACTCAAAAGTTGCCGCCTTGATGCGTTAATAATTGTGCTGACCTTAGAAACCCCCCCCCCCCCCAAAAAAAAGAATAATCAGAAACGCTTAAAAAACAAAACTGATCGAAAACAGAATTTGCCAAAACAAAACAAATATACAATTTAGAACTTAGGCAAAAAAAACGAAACATATATTGATAGGAGGCATCACTACTATGTAGAAATCAACATTCCAATCACATTTTACTTTTATAAAAAGACAAATGTATGTGTGCGCCGTTATGGCTTAGAGTGTTGCACTAGATAACCGAAAGGTGAGCAAGTAAATCCCGAGCTGACCAATGTTACAAAGTCTGCTTCTGCCCTTCTGAACAAGCACTTAACCCACTGTTCATCTAGCCCGTATTGTAAAATAAGAATGGTTCTTAACTGACTTGCGAGCCTAGTAAAAAAGGAAAACTGAATGATACATGTCCCTACCTATTAGCCCTAGGACACAACATATACCCCATACTTAGGTATACTCAAATAGAATTTGAAAGAAAAATGTATATTTTCTCCTCCTTAGATTTTATTTTTCCTCTACTTTTTTAAGTTGGAGCAACCCAGCGACAAACCAAACAACAGTGCCCCACGTCGCTCCAACTTATGAAACATTTTAATATAGACCACATTAGAGAACCATAAACTACTGCCCCAGCCAGATAAGCCACACATCTCTCACGAAAAGAAGAAAGAAAAAACGAAGAAGAAGAGCGATACAACATTTACCATATCATGTTGTGGTCCAGTTTTATACCACATCAGCGTTTCAAGTCTGGCATTCATCAACTGCTCTTGAGTGCCTTTACCTCTTCCTCTAACCACCCGTTGGGAAAAAGGTATCCATTATATGTTTTTACGGTAGGGATTACATAGAAATTGTAGACCGTACAACGCGTAATTACCCAATAATAACGCATGCTGAACTGAGTTATAAAGCACACACATAATAAAGTTAATATGCCAACAATGCTTAATCAGTCAATGAATGCTACATTTTACCGATAAACTCACACGATCTCCACGTGCGCTTTTACCGAGAGACTTGCCAGCAAAGAGCGCTGCTGTTATGTACTATCTGAGTGTGATACTTATAGTAGGAGTGGAAAAGATTAGGGCCCATTAGATTACATATGTGCCTAATGGAGCTGCTAATGAATGCTATACAATGATTTGAAATAAATCAAATCAAATCAAATTTTATTGTTCGACATACACTATGAGTTAGCAGATGTTATGCGAGCTGGAAGCGAATGCTTGTGCCTTCTATTCCGACAATGCCCGAGAAAACCAACAATAATCAAATCCTACAATTCCACAACTACTACCCTTAGTACACACAAGTTAAAGGATAAAGAATCAGTACATAAACGATATATGAATGAGTGAATGCTACAGAACGCGCATTATCAGAGCCAGAGATGGATGTGGGGGGGGTTGGGGATACAGGAGCCGACTGTATATACATATGAATGCAGTAATGTAGTGTAGTGTAAATGTAAAGTGGCTAGTTCTAATAAAAGACCTTCTAATAATATTACCTTGCTCTTGATTATCATAAACATCTACCTTGCATTATTATCATAAACATACCTTGCATATTGATACTAATACCGGCATTGATTATCATAAATATTACCTCTCTTATTAATCATAAAATATTACCTGTTCTTGATTATCATAAAACATACCCTTGCTCTTGTTCAGCATAAACATGACCTTGCTCTAGTTTTAGCCATAAACAAATTACCTATGCTTACCCTCTTGGTTCAGCCACAAACATACCTTGCTCTGTTCAGCAATAACGATTACCGTTCTCTTGTTAGCCATAAACATTACCTGCTCCTTGCTGTAGCAATAAAACATACCATCCTCTTGCTCAGCATAAACAATTACCTTTCTTGTTCAGCAATAAAATTACCATTTGCTCTTGTTCAGCAAAACAACGGATTACATGCTCTTTTTAGTCAGAAACATTCACCTTGCAATAACAGTGGTCACAGATATGGCTTTCCTGAATGAATGTGTGTGTATGATGTTCCGGTAGAACGATGCGTGTCTCAGCACAAGTGTTCACAATCGAGTGTTACTCAGGCACAGGATTGCACTAGGTGTTCTCAGGCCACAGAGATATCACATGGTAGTTCTCAGCACCAGGATTAACATCGCGAAGTTTCTCAGGCACGTAAGTGAATTCCACATGCGGCTTCCGCATTACTGATTAACATGGTTTATCTCAGCCACAGCCTTAACATATGACTGTATTCTCAGCCGATACGCGGATGATACAGTGGCTGTTCTAGCCACAGTAAATGGTTTCTCAGCATAGTGATCACATGGTGTTCTCAGCACAGGGATTAACATCGTTTTCTCAGGCCAGCGGATTAACATGCTTCTCAGCACAGCGGATTAAAATGGTTTCTCAGGCCCAGCGAAATAACATGTGCTCAGCATAGGATAACATGGTCTTCTCATGCACAGCGGCATCACATGGTGTCTCAGCCATAGCGGAGCACAGTTTTCTCACACAGGCATAACATGGTAGTTCTCAGGCATCGATTCACATGGTTTCCTCAGCATAGTGATTCCACATGCGTCTGTCTCTCAGGCACAGGGCTGTAACATGGTTTCTCAGGCCCATGTGATCCACAATGGTGTTCCTCGGCAACAGCGCATTAACGATGCGTCTTCTCAGGCAACAGGGATTAACATGTGTTTCAGGATAGGGAAATTAAACATGTGTCTCAGCCAAGGGATTAACCATGGTGGTTCTCAGGCATAGGTCGAAAACATGTGTTCTCATGCATAGGCAATTAACACTCGCGGTCTTCTCAGGCATGCGGTAACATGGTTCTCAGCCATAGTGATATCACATGGTTTCTCAGACAGCGATTCACATGTTTCTCAGGCACAGGGATCAACATGGTTTTCTCAGAGACACAGGCACGCCCGACTCCATGAATCATGATGAGCGAAGGGAACATGAGCAAAATAGTAAATACTTAAATAAGCTACAATCGATTAGTCTACAAAACGCATCATAAGCCATTAAAGATCTTTATGTGATGATTGAGCAAACAGAAAGAGAACACTGTCTATAATGCCTTCACCTGTCACTTCAAAAGTAAACCTTCATCTTTTTTTGGGTTTGGATTGTGTTATATTCTGCTGTTACGAGGATACATTACTGCTACACAAACTAATTATATTATGATTATGATAGGCAATTGTATCTATATAATGAATAATGCTAGTGCTACATGCAGCATATATCATAATAATTATCAAATGGCACACCACTACCACCACTGGTTATCATATTGGTCTACATCAGTTGAATGATCGTATTTGGAGAAAATAACACGTCTCTTCAACAAAGTGAAGAATTACAAAAACAAAAGCCTGAGTCTGTCCGATGATATTTGCAGTGCTGCTCGTAGTTTCCAAGAAGAACAAGAAAGAAATGAATGTGTACAACATGGAAGATTGTATAGCAGCAATGGGAGCAAAACCCACAACCCTGCAAAACCCTGTCAACCCCTGGGAACCCTCATACAACACATTGTAAATAGCTATAATCTACTTATAAACAAAATGAAATATAGTTCGAAGCGATGAAATAAAGAAAGTATACGCCCATTCATATTACTTTTATGATTTTTTTTGTGAAAGTGTGAACTTAGCATTTGAAATTTAATTGAATGTTGGTCGGAATGCTCGATGCTCCTTTGGTCGCCCATTAGAACCAACTACAACTTAAAATCGTTATAAACCCTTGACAATTCCTATGCCCTTATCAGAACATTAATTTGCATAACAAATGTTATTCTTATACAAGCGTCGGCTTAAAAAAGGTTGAAATACATTAGCCAATTTGGCATTACCTATGATATTTTTCAGTGTAAACATGTAGGTCTATTTATGCATTACACTAATTTGTTAACAATGTATGTTTTGGGTTTTTCTTTTAGTTGTATAACCAGAGGCTGAGAGTCAGTTTTTACTCTTGTGGAAGGAGTAAAACATTGGCCCTATACAATCATATTTAGCCCAGCATGCTACTACTGCCAGGTTATTTTTTAGAATGTTTTATATCTTTGTCTCTTTGCCATGTACATTGACTTGCTTGCGATTAATCAAATCATCAATTTATATAGCCCCTCTACATCAGACTGCAATAATCTCAAAGTCTGTCAGAAACCCAGCCTAAAACCCAAACAGCAAGAATGATGTTTAAAGCACGTTCAGCCCTAGAAACTCACTAGAAGGCCAAACCTAGGAACAAACCTTAGAGAGGAACCAGCGATGAAACGTGGCCAGTCCAAATTTACGTATCAGTAAATTTGCAACACCTCCGCCTATTTCAGGAGCACGCGAGACTATGGATCACTAGTGTAACCAGGACGGTGAGCCGTTCACTTTAACACAGTTAAGATTCATCAGGCTTAACCATGCGATTTCAGTCAGCCAATCACATCAGAGCATATGATCAGGATTTAGTCACTGACGGTATAACTGCCTTTGAAAGCTGAGGCAATTAACATTAAGCGTAGCCCTATTAGGTGAGATGTAGGGTATCACGATCGTCTTCAGATAATGGAAGGAATGAGGATCTTTTATCTAGCTGGATGCTAAGCTCGACGACCGGCCATTTGTTAGTTTTGCGGCCCACCTAGGTCGAACAACACGGCTCAATGCAGGGGATAGCAGAGGGACGCTACACTGACTTGCTAGTGTCAAGACTTTCACTAATAAAACTATGTCTACAACAAAAATAATAACATCTTCCTATTAAATCATATACGCTGTATTATAGATTCATTGCCACCACGCTTATTAAAAGGGTGTTCAGTTTTAAACACAACTCCTGCCTATTTATATTTTTGTGGCCTGCTGGAGTCAATCTTGCCAGGCTCTGCGCAGTCACCTCTGCCACAAAGGAGGAGGTACGGTCTGACTGCCTGGGATTTTGCACGCCTCCATGACGTCCTCCTCCACGTTCCGATTACTGCCTTCTCCCTTAGCGCCTCTCCCCCCCCCCCTCCCAACCTCTGGAACATACGCTGACGAGAGCACAGAAACCTTTTGCCACAGCTTCGCATATTGAGTGCCATCCGATGAACTGCCAACTACCTGAGCCACTTGTGATGGGTGTCAGACTCCGCTCTCTATG
>NW_019949052.1:0-10726 GCF_002910315.2 Salvelinus sp. IW2-2015
TCATTCCTTATGACGGCCACTCTGTGGACAGCAGCAAGCCATGCGGACTCATTGCTCTCACGGCTCTCTACTGCCCCCTTTGTCTTCGGATGAGGAACTGCAAGGTACTGCAGCGCGTTGAAGTTTTAGGGGCCACATTTGAGAAACTACTACTTTCCCCCTTTCTGAAAATAACAGGGGAAAGTAGATCAGATTTCTCTCTGCCATTCTGTAGTCAAATACATTTAAGATGTCGCTCATCGCTTCTGTTTACTTTGATTTCTGGTATTTTTTTCTGACTTGTGGGAGAAAGATGGACACGTTTTTTGAAAACACACTATCAGGACTTCCTGCTGTTGCCACAGATTCTAACTGACCTGAAATGTATTGTGACAATGCACTGTATAATTTGTATGTAAATATTTAATGAAAGATTATAACAAAACTGTATTACATTAATACCATGTATCTTGTCGTTTGTTTTGATAATGTGTTTTATTTGAGAGAAGACTTTATTCTTATTCCCCCCCCACTTATTGGTGACGACATTCATCTATTGTGTCAGACAAAGCTATAGCACACAAATACATATATGCAAGTTTACTTTGACAGATTTGCATGTCAACCATAACCCTTAAATGGATATTTCACTCAAACTAAATCTTATTTTATTCATTAGTCCACTGTTGGACCACTTTCAGTACAGAGTGATAACTGTCATGTGTTTTACATCATATGATGCCAAGCACATCATCACAGTTAATGCTCTGTAAATGTCTTGCCATGTTGTTTAGCCTACAACTAAACCTGAAAGGACTTGGATATCTACCAGGTAGAGCTTTGTTACAGAGAGAACAACTTCTAGTGTTACTGGCTTTTCTACGAACCCGTGCCTTTGGGATTTTTGGACCACACACACAGGCCGTGTTCGAGAGGGTCAAAACCGCAATGTATCATGGGTAAATTGTAACTGACCGACTATTGTACAAATGAGTTATTTGACGCAAGGTGATTTGTAGATTCGACAGTGGCCTGCAGTCGTTTTGATGCTCTCGAACACAGCCATAGTCCACCTGCCGATTAGTGTGTGTAATCGTCTGTCTGATCAGTCAGTGAACAGTGACTGGATTGATAATGTTAATGATGCTCTCGAACACAGCCATAGTCACCTGCCAATAGTGTTGTAGATCTGTCTGATCAGTCAGTGAACAGTGGACAGGATTGATAATGTTCTGAAACAGTCACTGTTATGTCGCCAGTTCTCCCCTCCTTTGGTTAAAGTGACAACGTCTCGACAAGTAAGGTTAGGTTGACAACATACTTCATTTAACTCCACACATGGCAACTCTGATTGAACGGACACCTCGCTCTGATTGGTGGGAATGGAAAAAGGACCAATTACACAGAGCAGCTTTATGACACGTTTAAGTTCGCAGGTCAGCGCTCATTTCTCTCCATTGGCTCAGTGTAGAATGCGATGGAGGTAGCGTTCTGGGTCCCTGGTTCCCTCCTGCCTCGTCGTGGCCCCAGCCTCTCCAGATGGGGTCTCTCTGAGGGCCTCTGTGTGTCCGTCAACGGGGCGCCCCCCTCTGCACCTGTCGACCCTCCAGGGAGGGGGTCCAGCTCTCCAATATCACTGGGTCCTCCCTTCATTGTCCTCCTCATGGTGTCCAAACCCTCCTTAATCCTGGAAGGAGAGGGAGAGTGCAAAATAGGGGAGGGAGGGAGAGCATGAATGGGAGGGAAGGAAGGAGAGAGTGAGAGATAGAGAGAAGGGAAGTCTCTTTAAAAACAAAGTCACAGTGGAAACAACTGGAAGTGGATTTTCAGGCACAACCCTGCTTCTACCTATGCGGTTGCTTCAGGGCCTGATGTATCAAAGCTTTCAAAGTAGTAGTGCTGATTTAGGATCAAGTTTTGCCTTTTGTATCACAAAGAATAAGATAGATGGACTGGGGATCTGATCCAAGATCAGCACTCCTACTAGAGATGCTTGATACATAGGCCTCAGATGTGCAAACACGGACATGGGATGGAAGAAGAGACCATAGAGATCATTAGAAGCCTGACTACCACTAATTTAATCGATTTGTCAGTTAAACGGAAGTTAAATGTGGAGGTCTGTCTAGTCAGGTGGAGGATGTAGTTAAAGGATTTGAGCTGATCTGTCTGTTGATTCCAGACCAAATACCCTTGACCGGTTTCCACTCTCTTTAATTATCTGTCTCTGTCTCCTCTTTCCTTCTCTCGTTGTGCTCTCTCTCTCCATCTGTCTCTAACTCCTTTCTCTCCCCTCTATCCCTCTCTTTCTCTTACCTGAGGTGTCCAAATGCTTTCAGCAACTTGGTTCTCTGTGTCCTCCTCCTGATACCACTCCTGCTTCTGGCTCTCACCCTGAACCCCACCAAGCCTGGCCAGCCCTGCATCCATCTCTCCCTCCTCCCTCTCCTCCTCTTCCTCTCCTCCTCTGTCTCGCTCTTCTCTGCCCCACACCAGTCTTGCCCGCTGCTCTGCGTCCCGGTCCCCGGCCACATGAACAGCCGTCGTTAGCTGACGCAGGTTTACCCCCGCGAAGATGTTGGAACATCCCGACTTCCTGCTTCGCCTCTTTTCAGGCTGCCAGGGAGACGGACCATCCACCACAGAGGGGGTTCCGGGTCCTCCATAACGTCTGAGAGAGGGAGATGGAGGGTGAGGAGAGAGGGAGGATAGGGATAGTAGGAGGGAGATCAGGTTGATGAGAGATGGATTGAAAGAACAGAGGGATCCAAGACAACTCCGTCAGCACCTGCAAACAAACAGACATCAATCATTAGCTAAACGTCGCTAGCCCCTGACCTGTGCTGGCAACTGCCCAGCAACCTAGATACTCTGTTTGTGGGATGACAGCATTATCCTTGGGCCTCAGACCACACAATGTCTGCATCCCAAAATGGCAACCTATTCCCTATATAGTGCACCTGGGCCCTGGTCAGAAGTAGTGCACTACATGAGAATAGGGTGCCATTTGGATGTAGCCAAAGACACTCTGTAGTTGTCAAGGAAACACACGCACACATGCAGTGTAAGCCTGCTTAGAGAGAGGGGGGAGAGGAAGAGAGAGAGAGGGATGAGGAGAGGAAGGAGGAGAGAGGGAGAGGAAGGAGAGTGAGGGGAAGAGGAAGGAGAGAGAAGAGAAGAGGGAGAACAGAACGTTTAAAAGCTGGTTGTTGACTCCAACAAGGGATAAAGAGTGGATGTTGGACTGAGGCCCTTTGAGTTGTTACTAAGCAACAGTGAGACATTATCTTATAGTTCAACTATATTACAGGGCAGTTGTATTAGTATAACACTGGCACTGTCTGAAATACTGATGTTGACAGAAATAAAGTGAAAGCAACGTTAAACAAAGCAACGTTCTCTCACTCAAAAGAGCATAAAGAGTTTAATGAGGAGAGGGTGGTGTCTATTAGGCGTAGGTCATGGCTTAACTTTCATAGACACAGGGACGGCCACAGATACAATGAAGCATGACACTGTCTGATGCGCTAAGATTAGTACACCTAGTGTAAAATCATGTAATTATAAGTAGTATATAAAATGACCAATTGTTTACATRATGAGTAACTTGATGAATATCATTGATAATAGCCTACATCAAGGACCAGCAATAATTAATTATTATGCTTGACAGTCACAGGGGGAGCCACTGAAATGTGGGAATGCCTAGTTGTCTGGAATTATAATTGACCTACCCACCCCGCAGCGAAGCGCAATCTGCTCCATAGGCGCGCATTTTGCCGAACAGTTTGCTGCGGGACGCCAGATGTTTCATGATCGAACAGATTTGCTTAAAGTATGCCTACCAATAACGTACAAATAATCTTTATAAAATAGCATGACGTGTTGTAAATCAACATCTAACGTTACCTGCACAACAAAATCAATGAGCTATTAGTCAAGCGGATTTGCTGAGTGACAGCATCATAGAGATTACAAACTCTTACCCCTTCAGCAAATGAACGCAGTAAAATCTGACACCTGCTCAGGCTTTGAGGAGATGTAGATACGGAATTTCATATGGAAATTGACATTCTCCGCTACTTTATAGTAGCCTTCTTCTGCTGTCAAAGACGAGAAGCAAACAAAGTTTTTCTGTGTACTGTGCGCTTCAGCCCTCACAAAGAACTCTCTCACTATCTCATCCTCTCTTTGTCTCGCTCTCGCTCTCTCTCTCTCTCGACAACTAATAGCAGCACTTGGGACACTCACCAGTCCCCTCCCATTCGACCCGGGCGACCCCTTTCTGACCAATCACAGGCTTTGAGAGAGACGCGTCAGCAACTGTTTAGATCACACTGTGTACTAGGTGTGATCTGACTTTGACGTCATCGGCGCGTGTGCTTACCTCAAAGCCAGGGTTGCCATGTGTGTGATGAAACTGTATCGGTGTATCGGTCACGGACAAGGTTTTGGGCTACCTCTAAATTGCACGGCTGCCGCCATGGCATTTCTCTTTATTTTGTATAATATTGTTTTATATATCTTTCACTGTGACCTGCTGCTGACTATCAGGCAGTGAGCAGGCTGTTACTGAGTGTGTTCATTTTTGATTGTTTTTCACTTTTGTTTTTATCTATTTCACTTGCTTTGGCAATGTAAACATATGTTTCCCATGCCAATAAAGCCCTTTGAATTGAACTAAGTGAGTGAGTGACAGACTGGTGGGGAGGGAATGAGGGCCGGAAGGGGGATTGGGTGTGTGTGTGTGTGTGTGTGTGTGTGTGTGTGTGTGTGTGTGTGTGTGTGTGTGTGTGTGTGTGTGTGTGTGTGTGTGTGTGTGTGTGTGTGTGTGTGTGTGTGTGTGTGGAGAGTACTGTTGAGTGAGAGCTGCAGCTGATTTATGGAGACAGAGCAGCACACTCCTTGACAACTTTTTACCAATTGTAGGTAGGCTATTTAGCTGTCATTATGGAGACACCTACGGTACATTCGAAAAGTATTCAGACCCCTTGACTTTTTCCACATTTTGTTACACTACAGCATTATTCTAAAATGTATTAAATTGTTTTTTCCCCTCATCAGTCTACACACAACAGCCCACAATGACAAAGCAAAAACAAGTTTAGAAGTATTCAGTACTTTATTGAAGCAGCGATTACAGCCTGGAGTCTTCATGGGTATGACATTACAAGCTTCACACACACCCGTATTTGGGGAGTTTCTCCCATTCTTCTTTGCAGATCCTGTCAAGCTCTGTCAGGTTGTTTGATCGGGTTCTGGCTGGACCACTCAAGGACATTCAGAGACTTGTCCCAAAGCCACTCCTGTGTTGTCTTGGCTGTGTGGTTAGGGCGTTGTCCTGTTGGAAGGTGAACCTTCACCCCAGTCTGAGGTCATGTGCACTCTGGAGCAGGTTTTGGTGCCAGGTTTCCTCCAGATGTGACGCTTGGCATTCAGGCCAAAAAGTTCAATCTTGGTTTCATCAGACCAGAGAATCTTGTTTTTCATGGTCTGAGAGTCCTTTAGGTGCCTTTTGGCAAACTCCAAGCGGGCTGTCAAGTGCCTTAAGAACAGCCCTTAGCCTTGGTATATTGGCCTTTAACCTACCAAGCCTCCTCGGGCCTTGTTGCTGAATCATCGCAGTCAAACAAGTCAGACATCCATTGTTGTGGCGAGTTTAATAAGGGCAAATCATATTTTACGTTGGGACATATTATTAAGCTCGCAATAATAATCATTTTAATGGAAAACTTTCTTCTGTCGTTACAAATTACGTTGATATTCCTTCTTAATTCGCTAGGTAACGTTATGGGAAAGGGTTTGTTGAGAATTGTGGCAAATCATTTCTTGCTGCAACAGAAATGTTGACTAGTTTTCAGACCCCGTGGGAGGGTTTTGAGGGGTCATTGTCATTTCATCTGGACCTGGCAACCCTGCTCAAAGCAGAGGAGAAGAAACCATCAGGAGTGTAATTAATCCATGTGCCGTTCCTCCTCCACAGACTATCTATAATCATCATAACGGTGTGTAATTAATAAATTGTGTAAGACAGGGTAAATGCATTCGCATGCTTCAGTTCGGCTGGCGTCTAGCCGAAGTCAGTTGTCTGTGGGTGACAACGATGGACTTCAACAAAGCCAAAATAGAAAATGATTGGAAGGGTCCTCTTTGCTGTTAAATTAGAGACGTAAAAATAAATGACTGTTGTGCCTTCACAACTACTTTAAATTGTGGAACTGATTTGGATCTGATTGATTTGGCATACAATTTAAGATTGCAAACATTGTCCAACTTCACATAGAACAAATTGCACATGAAATTAACATTTCTTTAAAGTTATTGCAAATGACGCATATTTTATTTTTTGCTGCGACAATACACTGAATTAGTTATTGATTTCTTCATCTTTAAATGCAATATTTGAGAATTTATGTATTTCTAATCAAAACAAAACTGGAATTTCTACTCTAAACAAAAGGTTGTAAAAGTATACTAGACATTTATAGAACACATCATTCCTAGTTTGATGTTTCTGTGACAAACGGTGAAATAGTTGAGGTTTTGATTTGATAGAAATACATAAAATCTATAAGATGCCCTTTAAAGCGGTATAAATCTAAAAACAAAGGCTGTAAAAGTATAGTAGACATGTATATAATTACTCATATGTAGTTTGATGACTCTTGTACAAACGGTGAATTAGTTATTGATTTAAACCGCTTTAAAGGGCATTTTATAGACATCATGTATTTCTATCAAATCAAAACAGGAATGTTTCCTCTAAACAAAATGCTGTAAAAGTATGCTAGACATTTATAGAATAAKTCACACCTAGTTTGATGTTTCTGTGACAAACGGTGAATTAGTTATTGATTTATACTTATTTAAATGGCATTTAATAGATTATCAGATCAATGCAGATGAAGAGCATTAGATGAACCAGTTTTAGACTATTTACATGATGCAGATGAAGTGTAATGTACTGTTTTTAAAATATATTTCTGGATATATGAATTACAAATCAGCCATTAACTAGTTAAATCATGTTTCTAGTGTGTAACCATTGATGTCCCAGGACCAAGATTTGTAAACACTGTTGAAGTGTATAATTGTAATACATACATGCAGACACAGCATCATTCAAAGACTGGAATTTGATACTCCTGGCATTGGATATGACTGAAAAATAATCTCAAAGACATGCATACCTTAACTGCACCTTTATTTGCAAAGATAGAGTACATGATCAGTGAATATATTAAATGTACAGACTACATTGTGGGGATCTCATGCATGGTAATAACTACATGTATATACGACTTGCATCCTTGGCACAAAGTTAGATTATATTCTACTCAATCCATATAGGCTTCATGATGTCATTCAGACTATTTTGAAGTTGATACAACCAGCTATGATAGCTTAGGTTCATATCTAGGTTCTGAACTAATATGTATACCAAACGTTTGGGWCCATACACAGATCGGCTAGACAGCTAGCTACACATCCATAGGCATACAGGTATTTTTATCCTCCACTGCCCAATAAGCAAGAACATAGRTAGCTCGTTATTTTATCTATCTGCATTGATGGCAAATATCAGCAAGGCAAGCCTACAAAATTGTACATTCAATTTGCAGTAAATGCTTTAGCTACTAGATTCTTTACTCCACTGTTTCACAAGACGACAACCTGGTTTGCTGGTTGTTTCAGGAGTCCCTAAAACATTAAACAACCAGAATTACAATTTCATTCTCATGTCACAACACCCATGAAGCTTGAAGCTAGCTAGCTGGCTAATGTTAGCTAGTCAGCTAAATCGCGATTTTTCGTAAATGAACTTTATGATTTAAAAAAAATATGCATAATCGTTTGTCTCTACATTAACTAACATATTTCTGTCAACTTTACATGTTTTGCACGATTCGTTATGATGTTATAATCGCTTACATGTGCTTCCATCCTAGTATAATTTTGTCCGTCTTTGCTGAAGAAGAATAACATTCACTAGCGCGTGCAAGCAGCCTCCCCAGGTCCCCAGTGCCCATTAAGTCGTATAAGATGTGATGGAAAAGGTTGACGCAACAACAAGAAGTCGTAGAAGAAAATATTTAGATTTATTTAGCGAGGGCTAATGATATTTAGGAGCCCCCAAGTTCCAAAAGAGTCTCTCTCTCTCTCTACCACTATTACTCCTCTGTCACTACCTCTATCACTACTACCACTATCCAACTCCACTACTAATACCACATTCCTGCATATCCTGTCACTTCCTGAATGCCTTCATGAAAAAACCAAGTCGACTGTAAAATTAATTGATGCTTAAAACTAATCCATTAATATGCACAATTATTTCCCCCCTTTCTCTTCATGCTCAGCTGGTTCCACAGAAGATTCCCCACACACACCACGCGTGCGTAACCGCAGCCTGGACCTACTAGAGCAGTACTGCCAGACCTGGGCCCTGGCAGTAAACCCCCAAAATACTAAATAATGATTTTTCCAGAGAAGATCCAGATGTCAGGGAATTAGACCCAAAGTTCTCAATTGGTACAAAATAATATAGAGTACTGCACACACTACAATACTTAGGTTTAAAAATAAGCTCAATTGGACACCTTAATGAGGCAGTGAATGAACTAGAGAGAGAAAAGCACGCAAGGGCAGTCAAACGCCATTAAAAAAAAAATTCAAATTGCAATACCTATTCCAAATTTGGCTAAAACTAATTGAATGTGTCATTGAACCATGCACTTTATGCAGCGAGGTGGTGGTCCACTTGCAAAACACGATTTCATCAAATGGGACAAACACCCAATTGAAACTGCATGCAAAGTTCTGTAAGATTCTCTACATGTCCAGAGGAAAACTACAAACAATGCAATTTTTTTAATTTTATTTTTTATTTTGACGCTTTATTAACCAGGTAGGCTAGTTGAGAACAGTTTCATTTTGCAACTGCGACCTGGCCAAGATAAAGCATAGCCAGTGTGAACAAAGACAACACAGAGTTACACATGGCGTAAACAATAAACAAGCCATAAACATGGTAGAAAAAAAGAGAATCTATATACAATGTTGTGCAAAAGGCATGAGTGGCAAAATCGAATAATTTACAATTTAGCAGACTTAACACTGGAGTGATAAATCACAGATGATCATAGTGCAAGAAGAGATACTGGTGTGCAAAAGAGCAGAAAAGTAAAATACATAAAAGCAGTATGGGGGGGTGAGGTAGGTAAATTGGGTGGGTAGTTTAAGATGACTATGTACAGCTGCAGCAAATCGTTAGCTTGCCTCCGGATAGCAGCTTTTTCAAAGTTGTTTTGAGGGAGATAAAAGTCTCCAACTTCAAGATTTTTCAAATTCGTTCCAGTCGCAGGCAGCAGAGAACTGGAAGGAAACAGGCGTCCCCAAATGAAGGTTTTGGCTTAGGGATATCAGTGAGATACACCTGCTGGAGCGCGTGCTGCGGGTGGGTTAGCCATGCGTGACCAGTGAACTTGAATAAGGCGGCACTTCTTACCTAGCATAGCCTGTAGATGACCGCTGGAGGCCAGTGGGTCTGACGATGAACATGGTAGCGAGGCCGCCAGCCGACTAGGGCATACAGGTCGCAGTGGTGGGTCGTATAAGGTGCCTTTTAGTACAAAACGAATGGCACTGTGATAAACTGCATCCAGTTTGCTGAGTAGAGTATTGGAGTAGCCTATTTTGTAGATGACATTCGCCGAAGTCGAGGATCGGTAGATAGTCAGTTTTACTAGGTAAGTTTGGCGGCGTGAAGTGAAGACGAGGCTTTGTTGCGGAATACCGAAAGCCGATTCTTGATTTGATTTTGGATGGAGATGTTTTGATATGTAGTCTGGAAGGAGATTTGCAGTCAGCAGACACCTAAGGTACTTATAAGATGTCCACAATATTCTAGGTGGAACCGTCCAGGGTGGTGATGCCTCGTCGGGCGTGCGGGTGCAGGCAGCAACGGTGAAAAAAGCACATGCATTGGTTTTACTAGCGTTTAAGAGCAAGTTGGAGGCCACGGAAGGAGTGTTGTAAAATGGCATTGAAGCTCGTTTGGAGGTTAGACCAGCAACAGTGTCCAAGGAAGGGCCGGAAGTAATAGAATGGTGTCGTCTTCGTAGAGGTGGATCAGGGAATCGCCCGCAGCAAGAGCAACATCATTGATGTATACAGAGAAAAGAGTCGCCGCGAATGAACCCTGTGGACCCCCATAGAGACTGCCAGAGGACCGGACAACATGCCCTCCGATTTGACACACTGACCCCTCTCTGCAAAGTAGTTGGTGAACAGGCAAGGCAGTCATTAGAAAACGCGAGGCTACTGAGTCCTTGCCGATAAGAATATGGTGATTGACAGAGCGAAAGCCTTGGCCAGGTCGATGAAGACGGCTGCACAGTAATGTCTTTTATCGATGGCGGTTTATGATATCGTTTAAGTACCTTGCCGCGTGGCTGAGGTGGCACCCGTGACCGGCTGGAACCGATTTGGCACAGCTGAGAAGGTACGGTGGATCGAGATGGTCAGTGGATCTGTTTGTTGACTTGGCTTTCGAAGACGCTTAGATAGGCAGGGCAGGATGGATACTAGGTCTGTAAACAGTTTGGGGTCCAAGGGTGTCTCCCCCTTTGAAGAGGGGGATGACCCGCGGCAGCTTTTCATCCTTGGGGATCTCAGATGATTACGAAGGAGCAGGTTGAACAGGCCCTGAATTAGGGGGTGCGACAATGGCGGGCGGACCAGTTTC
>NW_019949052.1:12121-18057 GCF_002910315.2 Salvelinus sp. IW2-2015
GAGCAGGGAGGGGACTTAGTTTTTGCAATGAGAAATAGGGCAATGTTTTCAATTGAGATATTAACCCACACCAACATACCCTCCCTTACCACAAAGACATAATACACACAGCAACAGACACACACAGACACACGTTTCTTTCAAGTACATGGGAGGCAGCATGGTTGGTTTCACAGATGCGTTGTGTGTTTTTCCACAACTGTTAGTGCTTGTGTGTGTGTATTTGTCAGTCACTGTGGTAACATGACCTATAGACACTGTATAAGCCAGGAAACATACCGGAAAAAAATTGCCACAGGGTTTGCCAGGAAAGCCAGTCAGTCTATCACCCGTGACCTAGACATGCACTCACACTATCAAGTGTTGTTATTTGTCCCCTGCCTGAACCCGACGGGCTGGAACTGAGCCAGAATTTTCTACGATTAGTTTTGTCCGGGCTCCGGATTGCCTCACGCTGTAAAGTAGAAATGACAGCATGTGGACTGGTGGGCAGCTTCTCTCTCTCTCACTCACGTCACTCACTCACTCACTCACTCACTCATCACTCACTTCACTCACTCACTCACTCTCCCTCCGTCTCTCATTTCAGCTGAATCTGGTGATCTCTCTGTCTTAACCCTTCCCTCGTCCGCTCTTTAGCTGAATGTCTGGCTAATTGCAGGCCTGGAAGTTGGAAGGTTTGAGAGCCACAGGCCAGCGGAGGCAACCGTGTGTTTCTGTGTCTGTGGTGCTGAAGCTGCTTCCTAATTACAGCCATTATGTTACGCCACTCTGACTGAAAAGTTTTATGTTACGCGGATCCTCATTTCTTTTAGGCGACCAAAACACAAGATTCGGAATGGTCTGTCTCATTTCGAAAACCAAGTTTTTAACGCATGTTCAGTACGGCAAATTCGAGTTTAGATAACATGATGGGTTATACAGTTAGATAACCCTAGATGGGTATAGTTAAGATACCATGATGGGGTGATAGGTGTTAGATGACCATGATGGTATAGTTAAAGGATAACCATGATGGGTAATTAGTTAGATGTAACCATGATGGGTATAGTTAGAATGACCATGATGGCGTATAGGTTAGATGACGCATGCAATGGGTATATGTTAGATGACCTATGAATGAGGGTAAGTAGATAACCATCGAATAGTATAGTTAAGTAACCATGATGGGTATAGTTAGATAACATGATGGGATAGTTAGATAACCATGATGGGTATAGGTTTAGATACCATAGATGGGTATAGTTAGATAACCATGATGGTATAAGTTAGGATAACCATGATGGGTATAGTTAGAGTAACCATGATGGGTATCCGGTTAGATAACGCAAGGATGATAACTATCAATTCTGAAGACTAAGATAACCTAGTTTGTGTCTTATTTTAAATACTTTTTTTTTTTTTTTATGACAGTAATTTGGACAATTTTCACAACCAAATAATTCTCATTACCGGAAATGTGTCTGGATTAAATTCTCGGTAATTCTATTAAGCATTTTTTTACTTTAGAGAACCGTAATTTATTTTTGAAAATAAACTAGATATGTTTGGTTGTAGTTATGTTCCATGAATCTACAATGTTATACTACTGGTTACAAGTTTACATTAACATAACTATAATAATGATATTACGTGATGAGTGTCTGCTGGACATATTTCTCGGTTAGTAACACTTTTTAGAGTTGCTTGTGAGCTCCAATATATTGTTCTTTTAAAAGATACTGGACCTTTATTCTCCCATATACATCATCTAGAGACGTTTAAGTCCTTAGTTCATTTTAATTTCTTGAAGCTTTTATTTGAATGAGGATCTTATTTTCAAACATCCCCTTTAAAGACACTTCAAACGTGTCTCATTACCAAAATGACAACAAACACAAAAGCTAAAAATTGGGAGAATGTTAAGAAACAAAACACGGAGGCATGAATGGGGTTTAGTTGATGGTGGTCAATTGTTTGCTGAGTCATGAAGGCTTTTTATATTTCTTTATTTAATTTAACCTTTATTACCGCAGGTGGCCAAGTTGAAATAATTCTCATTTACATGCTCATGCTAGGTGACACATCAATAAAGCATCAGGGGAACAAAAGAATGAAGGTGGGACAAAGCTCACACAAGATAAGAGAATTTGTTTTAGAAACAGTCGTGTCGGCAAGATCGATAGTAGATTAGGGGACGCGTACAGCGCAATAGAATAGGCCATAGGGTGGAATGAAAATAATTACAATTTAGCGAAGTGTTGGTAAAGCAGCTGTGTGGTGATGTGCGGGCATTGGAGTGATAGATGTGCAGAAGTATGAAGTGCAGTAGAGATAGATGGGGTATAAAGGAGGCAAAGAAGAATAAAAACTATAATGGGGAGTGAGGTAGTTGAGGTGGGCTATTACAAGATGGCTATCGTACCAGGTGCAGTGGTATCTGGTAAGACTGCTCTGGACAGCCATGAATTGCTTGTAAGTTGTAGTAGAGGCGGAAAATATACATGTTGAAAGTCGGAAGTGTATCATAACATAACACGACACTTCTTAGTTAACTCAAAACTATAAAGTTTTCTGCGCAAGTGTTGGTTAGAGAATTCTACTTTGTGGCAGTGAACATAGTCATTTTTGACATTGAACAGAAAAACAAATATTGGTTTACATATGTATATATATGTGCATCGTTGTATGACAAATTCAGTGGGTCAGTAAGTTTTACATATCGACTAAGTTGACCTGTGCTTATAAGAACATGCGTTGGATAAGGTATCCATGAAAATTAGATGTCGTGGCTTAAGGAAGGCTTTGCTGTGAATAGGGCTAATCAGACGTAATTGGTTTATGTGTCACGGTGTGGAGGTGTAACCTGTGAGAATGGTATGCTTCAAAGGCCAGAGACCATCAACTGCAGGTGTCCGTCCTTTGCGATGATTTATGATGGGAAAATCCGAAAGAAGAAATCAGGACCAGCACCCGATCAGAAAACATTGTATACTCCAAGTTCTTGGGTTCAAAGAATCTTGGGAGCAAATTCCAACGTCTCTGTGAGGTTACCGGCCACGTATCATCCTGATACAAACGTAAATTAGTACGCAAGTAGTATGCTGGAACACCATAGGCGGACCGTACGCAGCCGTCATAATATGCTCAGGAAGAGATGCGTCTGTTCCTAGAGATGAACGGACTTTTGTTGCGAAAAGTACAAATAAAAATCGCAGAACAACAGCAAACGGACCTTGGTTGAAGATGCTCGGAGAAACAGGTACAAAGTATACTATAGTCCACAAGTAAAACGAGTCCTATTATCTGACATATACCTGAAAAGGCCCACGATCAGTAGGAAGAAAGCACTGCTCCACAAACCACCAATAAAAGAAGGCCAGACTAGGTTTGCAACTGAAACAGTGGGGACAAAGATCGTGACTTTTTGGAGAAATATTCTCTGGTCTGATGAACACAAAAATGGAACTGTTTGGATAATGCACCATGGCATCTATGTTTTGGAGGAAAAAAGTGGATGGCTTGCAAGCCAGAAGAAACACCATCCCAACCGGAAGCACGGGGTGGCCAGAATCATGTGTGGGGGTGCTTTGGCTGCAGGCGGCTGGTGCACTTCCACAAAATAGATGGCATATTCATGAGGCAGGAACATTGTATGTTGTCGATATATTGGAAGGCAACATCTCAAGACATCAATCAGGAAGTTTAAAGCTTGGTCACACATGGGTCTTCCAAGAATGGACATGACCCCCAGAGCAGTACTTACAAAGTTGTGGCAAAATGGCTTAAGGACAACAAAGTTCAAGGTAAGGGTGAGGCCATGCACAAAGCCGCTGGAACTCAATCCGTATAGAAATCTGTGGGCAGAGAACTGAAAAACGCTCGTGTGCGAGCAAGGAGGCTACAGAACCATGCCTTCAGTTTCGACCAGCTCTGTCAGGAGGGAATGGGCGCCAAAATTCACCCAATTTATTGTGGGAAGCTTGTGGAAGGCTACCCGAAACGTTTGACCAAAGTTAAACAATTTTAAAGGCAATGCTACCACATACTAATTGAGTGTATGTAAACTTCTGACCCACTGGGAATGTGATGAAAGAAATTAAAGCTGAAATAAATAATTCTCTCTACTATTATTCTGACATTTCACATCCTTAAAATAAAGTGGTGATTCTAACTGGCCCAAGACAGGGAATTTTTACTAGGATTAAATGTCAGGAATTGTGGAAAAACTGAGTTTTTTAAATGTATTTTAGCAAAAGTTGATTTAAACTTCCGACTTCAACTGTAAGGCTAATGGCCTCGCATTACCGAAATACACGTTTCTCATCATTTTTAGGTCCGTTTCTCTTATAAGATCCTTCATTTTGGCAATGATCATGAACTAATTCTAATATATAGTCACAATGGGTGTGCTGGTAACTTTTTATTATTTAATAGGACCACTGTATCCACCTATTGTATAGGAAAACCAGTGGTCCTATTAAATAATAAAAAGTTACCAGCACACCCATTGTGACTATATATTAGAATTAGTTTGTTTTACATAAAATGTATAGATGTTATGTAAAACATCAGCTATTTAATTAAGTTGTCAAGAAATATAGGTTTATAATAATACCCCTTTTTTAATATACTTAAATACAATCTGGAGTTTGTGTTTCAGCAAAGAGCAACCGTCTCATTATTTTATTTATTTATTTAACCTTTATTTAACTAGGCAAGCCAGTTAAGAACAAATTCTTATTTACAATGACGGCCTACACCGGGCCAAACCCGGACGACGCTGGGCCAATTGTGCGCCGCCCTCTGGGACTCCCAATCACGGCCCGGATGTGATACAGCCTGGATTCGAACCAGGTACTGCAGTGACGCCCTCCTGCACTGGGATGCAGTGTCTTAGACCACTGCGCCTCTCGGGAGCACATAAAAGGGAGATATCCCCCATTTTGACACGTGTATCTGTTTTGAAACTTACCTGTACTGTTGTTTGATTTTCCCCAATAATGTTTCTTGGTCCATATCCCACATGTCGATCCTTTATACACATATCATGCCATTTGCTCATAGGATCCCATTCAATTTAGAAATGCATCGAAAAATACTTTTAGAACCAAGCATTCATGAACTAATATGCAAATATTACCTTTAAAATTAACTTTTGAAAATACAAAGCGCGTAATTACTAATGATAAAATAAAGGGTTTTATTCAGTTGCGTTTAGATCTGTGATTTTAGTTTGGGATGAACAAAATGGCATTTTGATGATGTAATCTTTAATAGAGCTCAGTACCGTTTTTCAATAGCGACATCTCATCTCTGAAACCTGCTTCTCATCACCGTAATGCACTAATACTTAGTTACTTAATGACTTCATACTTAGGAAATATTAGTGAAAATACAACTTTACTCTTTTTTTTTGCCTCATCTGACAGTGTGACTTTGTTGTTCTTTTACCCTCTCCTTTCTCCTCCTTCTCCAGGAGCACTGACCCTCTCCTCTCTCCTCCTTCTCCAGGAGCACTGACCCTCTCCTCTCCTCTCTCCTCCTTCTCCAGGAGTACTGACCCTCTCCTCTCTCCTTCTCCCCTTCTCCAGGAGCACTGACCCCTCCTTTCTCCTCCTTCTCCAGGAGCATGGACCCTCTCCCCTCTCCACTCTCCTCTCTCTCCAGGAGCACTGACCCTCTCTCTCTCTCTCCTTCTCAGGAGTACTGACCCTTCCTTCTCTCCTCTCTCAAGAGCACTAACCCTCTCCTCTCTCACAGGAGCACTAACCCTCCTCCTCTCTCCTTCTCTCCAGGAGCACTGACCCTCTCCTTTATATCCTCCTTCTCCAGGAGCACTAACACCTCTCCTCTCTCCTCCTTCTCCAGGAGTACTGACCCTCTCCTCTCTCCTCCTTCTCCACGAGTACTGACCCTCTTCCTCTCCTCCTCTCTCTCCATGTAGCACTGGACCC
>NW_019949052.1:18257-24759 GCF_002910315.2 Salvelinus sp. IW2-2015
ACAACCTCAACAACCACAGCGAGTTCAACACACGTCCTGTCTCTTATACACATCTAGATGTGTATAAGAGACAGCTCCAGGAGCACTGACCCTCTCCTCTCTCCTCTCTCTCCAGGAGTACTGACCCTCTCCTCTCCTTTCTCCTCTCTCTCCAGGAGCACTGACCCTCTCCTCTCCTTTCTCCTCTCTCTCCAGGAGTACTGACCTTCTCCTCTCTCCTCTCTCTCCAGGAGTACTGACCCTCTCCTCTCCTTTCTCCTCTCTCTCCAGGAGCACTGACCCTCTCCTCTCTCCTCTCTCTCCAGGAGCACTGACCCTCTCCTCTCTCCTCCTTCTCCAGGAGCACTGACCCTCTCCTCTCTCCTCTCTCTCCAGGAGCACTGACCCTCTCCTCTCTCCTCCTTCTCCAGGAGTACTGACCTTCTCCAGGAGCACTGACCCTCTCCTCTCTCCTCTCTCTCCAGGAGCACTTACCAAGGTGAAGGAGTCCCAGAAGCACGTTGAGGAAGGCAAGATGGACGCTCCCCAGGCGGACGGCGTCAACGAGCGCTGTGACATCATCTCCTTCGCCACGCTGGCAGAGATCCAGCACTTCCACCAGGTCAGGGTGAGGGACTTCAAGGCCCAGATGCAGCGGTATCTAACCGAGCAGATTGGCTTCTTCCAGAAGATCACAGGCAAGCTGGAGGAGGCCCTGCAGAAGTACGACACCGCTTAGAGCAGAGAGGGKTTTGGAGGGACACCCCTGATTGGTCTAGATCTGATCGGCCACTTTCTGATTGGTCCAGATCTCAGATCCGGCCCTCCTATTAGGTCTAGATTKTTCCAGATCTGAACTTTTGACCTTGCTTTTCCAGCCAATCATCGACATTACAGTCAACCGCCTGACAGCAATACAATCCACTGTGAGAAAAAGACAGAGAAACCTGGATAGCATAGCTGTCATTAGCAAAGGGTGGCTACTTTGAAGGATCTCAAATATAAATTATATTTTGATTTGTTTAACACTTTTTTGGTTACTACATGATTCCATATGTGTTATTTCATAGTTCTGWTGTCTTCACTGTTATTCTACAATGTAGAAAATAGTAAAAAAAATTAAGAAAAACCCTTGAATGAGTAGGTGTCCAAACTTTTCACTGGTACGGTCACAACTTCTGCCAAAGTCGGTCCCTCTCATTGTTCGGGCGGCGTCGCCGGTCTTTAAGCCGTCGCCGCTCCACCTTTTCATTTTCCATTTGTTTTGTCTTGGTTTTCCGCACACCTGGTTCACATTCCCTCATCTGACTAAATGTATATTACCCTCTGTTCCCCCCCCCATGTCTGTGTGTGGAATTGTTTGTTTGTTACGTGTGGTTCGCATCAGGCTGGTTTGCGCCGGGTGTTTTGTTTATTGTACCGTTTGTGTACCTTGGGCATGAATAAAGTGTGTCTGTTATCACCCAGCTCCTGTTCTCCTGCACCTGACTTACCTTCAACCAGTTGTGCACATCGTGACAGGTACTGTGTATATATAAACACACACACACACACAGTATAGGGCTATCTATCAATCTTGAACAGGATTATCTATTTTGGATGCAATTTAAATGGACCTGAAGGAGAGGGAGAACGAATGTGAGAGAGTGCTCTCTGGTTCACTGATTTAGAGCAACAATACAGGAGACTTTTAATACTCTGCAGCTGCAAAAAAAAAGACATCTATTTTTAAAAAATGTTTTAAAAAATACGGTGAACCCCGAAAGTCAGTTGGAGATGAATAAATGACATTCGGTCTTTTAACGTTTTTGAAATTGTGCAAACCAAGACTCRTGTCAACTATCCCATGACACAGCTAACACGCACCACATCCATGTGTCTCTGAATCGGCTACAAACTCCCCAGTTATTRATGTAAGCTAATAATGTAGTCTGTGATTATTATTATTTGACCATGCCAATACATTTGATTTGATTAGTCCTAAACTAATTATTCCGTCCCGTTAACAGAACAGAGAGCTGGAATAGTGTCAATAGCAGTAGGTCGGTCAAATCAAACCTCCATGAATGATTGCTATCAAACAGTCTCTAGCTCTGGGCCTAAATGTTCAACACATCCTGAACAAAAGGTAACTTGAGACATTTCTTACCCCGGCTTGTCACACATCAAACCCCACCTCGTTAGAGATGAGGACAACAGGAACAACCTCAAACAACACACAGCGAGTTTCAACACACGTCTTCAATGGAAATGATTGCTCAGCCTGGAGTAAGTGGTTAGATTAGTTCTCAACTAGAGTTGTACCAGAACTGAAAGCAGGCAGGGAGGGGCAGTCAGGGTAGGAGGAGAGTTTAGGAGGGGGAAGGAAGGATGGAAAGTTAAGGAGAGGGGGTTGAACAGAGGTGAACGGTTAAGGAGAGAGAAGGAGTTTAAGGAGAGAGAGAGGAAGGCTTAAGGAGAGAGAGAGGGTTAAGGAGCAGCAGGGGGTTAAGGGATGTAGAGAGGAGGGTTAAAGGAGAGAGAGGAGGGTTGAACAATGGGTAGGAGAGAGAGGAGGGTGAGCGAGAGAGAGAGGAGCGGTTTAAGGAGAGAGAGGGTAGGGGTGGGGTAAGGAGAGAGAGAGGAAGGTTAAGGAGGAGAGATTGAGGGTTAAGGAGAGAGAGAGAGCGGGTTAAGGAGAGAGGAGGGTTAAGGAAGAGAGGAGGGTTCGAAGAGAGTAGGGTAAGGAGAGAGAGGGGCGGAGAGAGATTAAGGAGAGAGAGGGTTAAAGGAAGAGGTAGGAGAGAGAAGAGGTTAAGGAGAGAGGCAGGGTTTAAGGAGAGAGCGGAGGGTTAAGAGAGAGAGGCAGGGTTAAGGAGAGAGAGGGTAGGGTGAAGGGTAAGAAGAGAGAGGGGAGGGTTAAGGAGAGGAGAGGGTTAAGGAGAGAGAAGGAGGAGTTAGGAGGGTAAAGAGAGGGTTAAAGAAAGGAGGTCTAAGAGAGAGTGAGGGTAAGGAGAGAGGAGCAGGGTTAAGAAAGAGAGGAGAAGGAGAGCAGGTAGGAGGAGAGGAGAGGAGTTAAGCGAAGGAGGAGGTTAAGGGAGGGATGAGGAGAGAGAGAGGGTTAAGGAGAGAGAGGAGGTTAAGGAGAGAGAGAGGGTTAAGGGAGAGGAAGGAGGTTAAGGATCTGAGAGAGGAGGGTTTTAAGGAGAGATAGAGGAGGGTTAAGGAGAGAGAGAGGGTTAAGGAGAGAGCAGGAGGTTAGAGGAGAGAGAGGAGGGTTAAGAGAGAGAGAGGTTAGAGAGAGAGGCCGTTAAGGAGAGAGGAGGGAAAGGAGAGACCAGGTTTTAAGGAGAGAGAGGAGGTAAGGAGAGAGAGCAGGGTTAAGAGAGAGTAGGGGAGAGGGTTAAGGAGAGAGAGGAGGGTTAAGAGAGAGGGTTAAGGAGAGAGGTTAGAGAGGAGGGCCGGGTTAAGAGAGAGATGCAGGGCGTTAAAAGAGAGGTAAGGAGAGAGAAGGAGGGATTAGGAAGAGAGGAGGGTTAAGGAGCAGGAGAGCAGGGTTAAGGAGAAAGAGGGGAGGGTAAGGAGAGAGAGGAGATTAGCAGAGAGTTTAGAGAGGGAGGAGTTAAGGAGCAGAAGGAGGGTTAATGAGAGAGAGGGTAGGGTTAAGGAGAGAGAGGAAGGGTTTAAGCGGAGAGCAGGTAAGATGGAGGGGTTAAGGAGAGAGAGGAGGGTTAAGGAGAGAGAGGGGTATAGGGGACGGTTTAAGGAGAGAGAGGGTAAGAGAGGCGGGTTAAGGAGAGAGAGGAGTAGGGAGGAGTTAAGGACGAGACGAGAGGTAGGGACGTGCGGTAAGAGAAGGGTAGGAGGTTAAGGGAGCGGAGGAGTAGAGAGGAAGGGTTAAGGACGAGAGCAGGTAAGGAGAGAGTCGGGTTAAGGAGACGAGAGGAGGGGTAACGGAAAGAGAGGAGGGTTAAGGAGGACGAGGAGAGGTAAAGCGGAGTAGGAGAGAGGGTAAGGTAGGAAGAGAGCAGGGTTAAGGAGAAGAGAGAGGCGTTTAAGGAGAGGAGCAGGTTAAGGACGAGAGTAGCAGGGTTAGGAGAGAGAGCAGGGTTAAGGAGAGAGCACGGGTTAAGGAGAGAGAGGAGGGTTAAGGAGAAGTAGCAAGAAGGAGGTTAAGGAGAGAGGCGGGTTAAGAGGAGAGAGGTAAGGAGGGAGGGTTAAGGGAAGAGGAGGGTTAAGGAGAGAGAGAGCGTAAGGAGAGAGTTAAGGAGAGGAGGAGAGGAACTGAGGCGTTAAGGCAGAGAATGAAGGGTAAGGCAGAGAGTAGGAGGGTTAAGGCGAGAGAGGAGAGGGTTTAAGGAGAGAGGAGGGTTTAAGGAGAGAGAGGAGGCTAGAAAGTTAAGAGAGAGAGAGTTAGGAGGGAAGGTATGAGAGAGAGGTAGTAGAGTAGGGTTAAGGACAAAGACAGGGTAAGGGAAGGGGTTTAAGGAGAGCAGGTAAGGAGAGAGAGGTTAGCGGGAAGGGGAGGAGGGTTAAGGAAGAAGGCGAGGGGTTACAGGAGAGAGGGAGGGTTAGGCGGAGAGAGAGGGTTAAGAGAGAGAGGTAGGCTTAAGGAGACAGAGAGGAGGTTAAGGAGAGAAGAGGGTTAAGGAGAAGAGAGAGGGCTTAAGGAGCAGAGCAGGTGTTAAGGAGAGAGAGGAGGGTAAGGAGACGAGAGGGGGTTAAGGAGAAGAGAGGGTTAGGAGAGGAGCAGGGTTAAGGAGAGAGAGGAGGTTAAGGAGAGAGCAGGGTTAAAGGAGAAGAGAGGAGGGTTAAGGAGGGAGAGCAGGGTTAAGGAGAGGGGGTTAGACAGAGGTTTAAGGAGAGAGAGCGGTTAGGAGAAGAGAGCAGGGTTAAGGGAGAGAGTAAGGAGGAAGGAGTTAGAGGAGAGAGAGGAGGTTAGGAGAGAGAGGAGGGTTAAGGGAGAGAGAGGGTTAAGAGAGAGAGCAGGGGTTAAGGTATGAGAGGCAGGGGTTAAGGAGAGAGAGGAGGTAGGGTAGGAGAGCAGAGGAGGGTTAGGAGAGAGGGAGGGATTAGAAGAGTGGGGGTTAGGAAGAGAGGAAGGGTTAAGGAGAGAGGGGAGGTTAAAAGGAAGGGGAGAGGAGGGTTAAGAGAGAGAGGAGGGTTAAGGAGAGGAGAGGTAGGTTAAAGGAGAGACAGGAGGGTTACGGAGCAGGCGTAAGGAGAAAGAGAGGGTTAAGGAGAGAGGAGGGTGAAGGAGCAGAGGGGTTGATACAAGGAGATTAGGGAGTGTTAGGAGAAGAGGGGTTCGGAGGAGAGGAAGGAGAGAACAGGGAGGAGGATGGTAAGAGGAGGAGGAAGGAGAGGAGGGTTAAGCGAGAGAGAGGAGGGTTTAGGAGAGAGAGGGAGGGTTAAGGAGAGAGGGTTAAGGGAGAGAGAGAGGAGGTTTAAGGAGAGGGCAGGGTTATAGACCGCCCGAGCAGCGACTCCGGAGAGGGGGTGGAGGGCGGTTCTGGGGAGGGTAGGAGAGAGGGGTTAGGCAGTGGTAGAAAGGGAGAAGAAGAGAAAAGAAAGTTACGGTGGGTTAAGAGTAAGAGGAGTTAAGAGGAGGAGGTTAAGGAGAGAGAGGAGGGTTAAGGAAGAGAGGGCTGAGGAGGGGCAGTTAAGGAGAGATAGGAGGGTTAAGGAGAGAGAGAGGAAGGTAAGGGAAATTAAGGGAGGGTTAGGAGGAGAGGAGGGTTAAGGGAGAGAGGTTAAGAGGTAGAGGAGGAGAGCAGGAGGTTAAGGAGAGAGAGGAGGGTTTAAGGAAGAGAGGCGGTTAAGGACGAGAGAGCAAGGGTTATAGGAGAGAGGTTAGAGGAGTAAGGAGAGGAGTAGAGGTTAGAGAGAGGAGGGTTAAGAAGAGAGGGCGAGTTAAGAGAGAGAAGGGTTAGGGGAGAGAGAGGGTTAGGAGAGAGAGGAGGGTTGTGAGAGGGAGGAGGCTAGGGAATAGCAGGGAGTTAAGGAGGAGAGAGCAGGTTAGGCAGAGAGAGGAGGGTTAAAGAGAGAAGGGTAAGGAGAGACAGGTTAAGGAGAGAGCCCAGCTTAAGGAGAGAGGAGGTAGGAGAGAGAGGTTAAGGAAGAGAGAGAGGGTTTAAGGAGGTGCAGGAGAAGGAAGAGAGAGAGGTAAGGTTAGGAGAACGGAGGGTTAAAGCGGAGAGAGGCAGGGTTTTAAGGCAGAGAGAGGAGGGTTAAGGAGAAGAAGAGAGGGTTAAAGGAGAGAGCTCCAGAGGCAGAGTTTAAGAGAGAGGCGGGTAGTAGGAGAGGGGGTTAGCGGGAGAGAGGAGGGTTAAGCGATGAGAAGAGGAGGGTAGGAGTGGCAGTTAAGAGAGGGGAAGGGGGAGAGGATAAGGAGAGAGAGAGGGTTAAGAAGCTTAAGAGAGAGAGGAGGGTTAATAGGAGAGGAGAGCGAGGAGTAGAGAGAGGGTAGAGTGGAGAGGAGGAGGGTTTAAGGAGAGAGGAGGGTTAAGGAGAGAGAGGGTTAAGGAGAGAGAGGAGGGTTAAG
>NW_019949053.1:0-12634 GCF_002910315.2 Salvelinus sp. IW2-2015
CCCTCGCTCATTCTCCCTACGCCAGATTAGGCAGCAGTGTTGCGGATCAGTAGTGCAACGGCGTGAGAAGGTCAGGCACCTAGCGACGGAACCAGCAGGGAGAGCCTCAGATTAGGCAGGAAACAACCAGCCCTGTCCCCTCTCATTCCCTCCTCAGATAGGGCAGACATTCAGCCTATAATACCACATCTCACTGATCTCACTCCCGTCAGATCCGAGCAGGCGAGGACTGCGAAGCCGTATCGCCCCACATTGCACTCAGAGGTCTTCACTCCATACGAGGTGTCAAGGCACGAGTGAGCAGCGAGAACATGACTGCACGGTCGAACTCGTCTACATATCGCATCGTTGCTCTCCTCAATTAGTGTAGTGGCCGGTAAGCGAAAGGGCAATCACAGCAGGTCAGCGCGAGCATCCTGCACATTCTCCATCGCCCTACAAATGACGAGATGGAAGGGCTCTATGGCGGGCGAGGACATCAAGCCTATGCCCCTCATCATTCTCCTCCCTCAATAGGGCAGGACATCAGCCTATCCCCTCTGCATTCTCCTCCTGCAGGAATTAGCAGCGAGCATCAGCCTAATCCCCTCCTCATTTCTCCTCCTCTCAGATTAGGCAAGACATCAAGCCATCCCTGCGTCTTCTCCTCAAACCAGATAGGCGGGGCATCAGCCATCCCCCCTCATCCCTCCTCAGATTAGGCAGGACACAGCCTGTCCCCTCTCATTCCTCCTCCAGATTAGGCAGGACAGTCAGCCTGTCCCTCTCATTCTCCCCCAGATTAGGCGCAGGATCACAGCCTATCCCGCTCATTCTCCTCCTCAGATTAGGCAGACACACCCTGTCCCTCTCATTCCCTCCTCAGTTAGGCCGGGCTCACCTATCCCCTCTCATTCTCCTCCCAGAATAAGGCCAGACATCACCACCCATCCATCTCCTCCCAGATTTAGGTCAAGGACATCACCTACCCTCTATTCTCCTCCTCAGATAGCGGTCGGCCTCAGCATCCCCTCTCATTCTCCTCCCTCAGATCTAAGCGGCGGGACCTCAGCCTTCCCCGTCATCATCTCCTCCTCAGATTGAGGCAGGACATCAGCCTATCCCCTTCATTCTCCCCTCAGATTAGGGCGGGCCAATGGTGTAACGCGACCAATAATACCATGTTAATCCAAACTCCTTACATCCTACTCCTGTTGATGTCACCTGACAGACACCTGAAACAGAGGTCATACATTCCCCCCCCCCCTCCAGCTGTATTTGTAGACTGCTCCCCTTAGCCACGATCGGCCCTAGTTGTTGAGTAAAGAGTCTATTTTCCCTGGCACCCACTCCAAGGCACATTCTCCCGTCCTCGTCTTGTTAGTAACGCGCCTACAACTGTGTGTCTCAGCAAAGTTGATGATTGAGCTTTAAGGCGTCGTGGCCACGCCATCGGGGTGAACAGGGAGTATAGAAGAGGCTTAGCGCCCTATGGGCCCCAGTTTGAGAGCAGCTGGCAGCGACTGTTTTGTTGTGCATCTTATCAAACATGTTCAAGTAATAATCTTTCTGTTTTCTCACGATTTGTTGGTTCTAATTGCTGCGCTGTCCGGGCTCGGTGGGTGTGTTGGGGACTCCTGCTCAGGAACAGAGGCCTAGCGGACCAGCTTGAGTCTGTGGGCGAAAGAGAAGACATCAGAAGCCCACGCAGATCGACAAGGATATCAGTTCTACACATGAGTAAGAGTAATGATCGATGTGCGTGAGAATCTTAGTAAGGAGAGCGGTTGAATGAGGGCAATACGCTTCCTTTTAGTGGTTATGAGAATTTAACAGCTCTTTTCTGATCTGCATAATTTCGCGGATATCGCCAATCGCTCGCATCGCATTATTTGTGTTTAACGTTATGCACTGTGATATTTTTGCAGAATTCGCATGCAGATCTCAATCTGGTTATTTCTGCATAGGTGAATTTTGTTGGGAGAGATGCGAGCACGACTGGTGCCAACCATGACGTACACGAAGAGACGCAATCCAGATGAAGTAAGGGCATTTGGCGTCGAGATTGAACTACTGCATATACGATCGATTTTTAGCCAGATCCTACACTGGTAGTTGAATTTCATGTTCCCGTTTTGAATGGCATAGAAGCTTCTTGCCTGCCGCTCAGCTTCGTCACAAGCTGTGGAATTACCTGTTGCGCTGATGTTAGGCCCGGAGTACGTAGTAGTTTTTTGTGGCTCTGGGCAACGGTTCTAGATGGAATTTTTGTGGTCCGGCGACTGGACCTTTGGAACACCAACTTATTAGTCTTACTGAGATTACGCAGCGCCCAGGTCTGGAAATCTGTGCAGAAATCTAAGGTGCTGCTGTAGCCGCTCCTTTGGGTGGTGACAGAAGCATCCAGATCCACAAACCATAGACTTGATCTTCTCGATCTACAGTGAAGCCGGGTGCTGCCGGGTGCTGCAGACTGTTCTAGTGCCCTCGCCAATTCGTTGATATATATGTTGAAGACGGTGGGGCTCAAGCTGCATCCCTGTCTTACTCCACRGCCCTCTCGCACGCTCTCTCTCTCTTTCTCTCTCTCACTCTCCTTTTYYCCCCTCTCTCTCCTCCAGTGTAATGTACGTGTTCGGGGGGTTCAACAGTCTCCTGCTGAGTGACATTCTGATGTATACGCCAGCCAGCTGCTCCAGCGCTCCCAACGCTGCCGTCTGTGCAGCRACCTGGCTGGGGGTTCACTGCCTCTGGAATGCTACCCTAGAGACCTGCCTGCCTTGGGACGCGAACCCCGGATTCCTGGATGAGCAGACCGCCTCCTGTGGAACCAGAACATGTAGGTAACCTGTCTATCTAACGAACCTCTAACTTACCCCCACTTACCATCATACAGTTTACTACCTCCCTTATCAAAGAGARAATAAACCCTGCTCTTCCTGGTATTTTATTAAGGCTACCTCCTTTATAACCCTARGGCCCTATAGACCTTTTGAACTGTGGTTTGAGGAGGAGCCCTGGAACCCCAAGGTACTTCCGGTGTGTTTGGAAACATCTAACTTTTTCTAGTGGTTTTAGGTCAATATTGCGGGTGGGATGTTCTTTACGACCGGGGGCGAATCTGTTTTTGCACATTTTAGTTTATAGATTTGATAGATTTCCAAAAGAGGCATTGCAGCGGGCTGCATGGAGAGTAACGTTAGCATCAGGAGGTGGCGGTGCCAGGATAAGTATAGTGGGCAGAGCCAAGCACGAGCTAGCGAGATCCTAATGGCACGTTCTAGCATGTATTTGCATGTTTCGGTTGGGGAACGCCTTCTCTGTGAAGTACGTGTATGCAATAACTCAATTTTCCCTTGCACTCCTTGTAAACAACACMATTTTTCAGAACTTTGGCGAAGGGCCTACAAATCGTATTGCAGCCTGCTCGCAGCCCGCTCAATGAGCGTATCTGTTCGTATCAGATTTTAGTTTTGGGGACAGAACACTGATATCGGGCTTTTAATTAACGGAAAGATCAGCAGAATGTCGGCCCAGTTCCTTTTCCTCTAGTCCACAATCATCTCCTTTGTCTTGATCACATTGAGGGAGAGGTTGTTGTCCTGGCACCACCCGGCCAGGACTCTGACCTCCTCCCTATAGGCTGTCGGTGATCAGGCCTACCACTGTTGTGTCATCAGCAAACTTAATGATGGTGTTGGAGTCGTGCCTGGCCGTGCAGTCATGAGTGAACAGGAGGGGACTGAGCACTCAACCCTGAGGGGCCCCCGTGTTGAGGATCAGCCTGGCGGATGTGTTGTTACCTACCCTTACCACCTGGGGGCAGCTCGTCAGGAAGTCCATGATCCAGTTGCAGAGGGGGGTGTTTAGTCCCAGGGTCCTTAACTTATTGATGAGCTTTGATGGCACTATGGTGTTAAACGCTGAGCTGTAGTCAATGAACAGCAATCTGTGGAGTGCAATAGAGATTGCGCCATCTGAGGATCTGTTTGGGCGGTATTCAAATTGGAGTGGGTCTATGGTACCTGGGATAATGGTGTTGATGTGGGCCATGTCCAGCCTTTCGAAGCACTTCATGGCTACGACGTGAGTGCTACGGGGCGGTAATCATTTAGGCAGGTTACCTTGGTGTTCTTGGGCACAAGGACTATGGTGGTCTGCTTGGAACATGTAGGTATTACAGACTGGGTCAGGGAGAGATTGAAAATAGCAGTGAAGACACTTGCCAGTTGGTCAGCGCATGCTCTGAGTACAGGACCTGGTAATGGCCCTGCGGCCTGAATGTTGACCTGTTTAAAGGTCTTACTCACATCAGCTACGTGAGCGTGATCACGAGAGCGTGATCACACAGAAGTCCGGAACAGCTGGTGCTCTCATGCATGCTTCAGTGTTGCTTGCCTCGAGGCGGAAGATAGTCCTTCTCTCTTTACTTTTGTTCAGTCTGATAAATGCGGTTATCGGCCAAAACATCATGTTTTTGACTTTTTTCAAAAAAACATTATTTAAAACARTCTCTTGATGGTGTGATAGGGAGTCTCCGCTATCTCTCTTGTTGTAGGGAAGATTGAAGCATCAACCAACCCTTTCATATGCCCAGTATTGACTGTTTACATCCTGTGTGTTGATCATAGATGCTTATAGCAATACAGGTGTATAGCCTATACTATAGTATTAGTATACTATATTAGTAATATACTATACTAATAATATACTATACTACACGATTGCTATACTAGTAATATACTATATTAGTACTAMACTTACTATACTCTTYGGGGTGGCAAGTWGCCTAGTGGTTAGAGCGTTGGACTAGTAACCAGCAGGTAGCCTAGTGGTTAGAGTGTTGGACTAGTAACCAGCAGGTAGACTAGTGGTTAGAGCGTTGGACTAGTAACACCAGGTAGCCTAGTGGTTAGAGCGTTGGGCCAGTAACCACGGTAACTAGTGGTTAAGTGTTGGGCCAGTAACACAGGTAGCCTATGTTAGAGGTGCAGTAACCAGCAGGTCCTAGGGTTAGAGCGTTGGCCAGTAACCAGCAGGTAGCCTAGTGGTTAGAGCGTTGGGCAGCAACCAGCAGTAGCCTAGTGGTTAGAGGTTGGCCAGTAACCAGCAGTACCTAGTGGTTAGAGCGTTGGGCAGTAACCAGCAGGTACGCAGTGTTAGAGCTTTGGGCAGTACCAGCAGGTAGCCTATGGTTAGAGCGTTGGACTAGTAACCAGCAGGTAGCTAGTGGTTAGAGTGTTGGCAGTAACCAGCAGGTAGCTAGTGTTAGAGTGTTGGAACTAGTAACCAGCAGGTAGCCTAGTGGTTAGAGCGTTGGACTAGTAACCACAGGTAGCCTAGTGGTTAGAGGTGGACTAGTAACCAAGGTAGCCTAGTGGTTAGAGCGTTGGACTAGTAACCAGCAGGTAGCCTAGTGGTAGAGGTTGGACATAACCAGCAGAGTAGCCTAGTAGTTAATGCGTTGGACTAGTAACCAGCAGGTAACTAGAGGTTAGAGTGTTGACTACTAACCAGCAGGTAGCCTAGTGGTTAGAGCGTTGGACTAGTAACCAGCAGTAGCCTAGTGGTAGAGCGTTGAGCTATGAACCAGCAGGTAGCCTAAGTGGTTAGAGTTGGCAACCAGAACCAGCAGGTAGCAGTGGTTAGAGCGTTGGCCAGTAACAGCAGGTAGCCTAGTGGTTAGAGCGTGGACTAGTAACCAGCAGGTACCTAGGGTTAGAGCGTTGGACAGTAACAGCAGGTAGCCTAGGTTAGAGCGTTGGGCAGTAACCAGCAGGTAGCCTAGTGGTTAGGAGCGTTGGGCCAGTAACCAGGTAGCCTAGTGGGTTAAGCGTTGCCAGTAACCAGCAGAGGCCTAGTGGTTAGAGCGTTGACTAGTAACCAGCAGGTAGCCAGTGGTTAGAGCGTTGGACTAGTAACCAGCAGGTAGCCTAGTGGTTAAGCTTGAACCGCCAGGTAGCCAGTGGTTAGAGCGTGGACTAGTAACAAGCAGGTAGCCTATGTTAGAGTGTTGACTAGTAACCAGCAGTAGCCTAGTGGTAGAGTGTTGGACTAGAACCAGCAGGTAGCCTAGTGTTAGAGGTGGACAGTAACCAGCAGGTAGCTAGTGGTAGAGCGTTGGACTAGTAACCAGCAGGTAGCCTAGTGGTAGAGCATTGGACTAGTAACCAGCAGGTAGCATAGGTTAGAGCGTTGGACTAGTAACCAGCAGTAGCTTAGTGGTAGAGCGTGGACTATGAACCAGCAGGTACCTAGTGGTAGAGCGTTGGACTAGTAACCAGCAGGTAGCCTAGTGGTTAGAGCGTGGACTAGTAAACAGCAGTAGGCCAGTTTAAGCGTGGACTAGTAACGAAGGTTGCAAGATCGAATCCCAGAGCTGACAAGGTAAACATCTGTAATTCTGCCTCTGAACAAGGCAGTTAACTCACTGTTCTTAACTGACTTGCCTAGTTAAATAAAGGTTAAATAACCCTTCTAAAACTGCACTGTTGGTTAAGGGCTTGTCAGGAGCATTTCACAGTAAGGTCACACTTTGTATTTGGCGCATGTGAAAATAAAGTTGATTTAAATATAATATACTATATACTACACTATTTTTTATATGACTAGTACTTAAAATAGTACTACATTGTTACTATGGTATGCTACTAATATACTATACTACTAATATACGATACCACGCTATACTATACTAGTACCACACTAGTACTATACTACTAATATATGATACCACGCTATACTATACTAGTACCACACTAGTACTATACTACTAATATACTATTATTCTGCTAAACTTGTAGTATTCTATTACCACAGTATGGATTAACAAGGTCCTCTCTGGTTGTATTGTAGATGCTGATCGTTGTGACCACTACACGGACTGTTACAGCTATACTAAATATGACTCTCTGGTTGTATTGTAGATGCTGACAACGATCGTTGTGACCACTACACGGAYTGYTACAGCTGTACAGCCAATACTAACGGCTGTCAGTGGTGTGCTGTTCAGTGTGTCTCCGTGAGCTCCAACTGCACGGCCGTCACGGTAAGAATGGGCCGCGACCGGTTACTTTACATTTAGATAAGATGGACTTTCACACAATGTGTATTTGGTAACATTAGGGTTGGAAAAATTACAGTAACTTTCATAAAATACTCAGGTTTTCAATTTGTTTTGAATGTTCCTGGAATCAGGAGGGAGCAAGCAGGAAACGCAGGAATCGTCATGTATGTGAACGTATGTCTTCCTACCCCAGGGGGCCATAGTGGAGTATGRTGTCTGYCCCAAAGACAACCCATCATATATCTGCAACAAGAAGACCAGCTGTAAGAGCTGTGGGGTGGACCAGAACTGCCAGTGGGAACCTCGAAACCAGGAGTGTATCGCTCTACCAGGTGAGAACCCCGGGGGAGAAGGGCCTTGGTCAGGGAGGTGACCAAGACCCGATGGTCACTCTGACAGAGCTCCAGAGTTCCTCTGTGGAGATGGAATAACATTCCAGAAGGACAAACATCTCTGAAGCACTCCACTAATCAGGGTTTATGGTAGAGTGGCCAGCAGAAGCCACTCCTCAGTGAAAGGCACATGACAGCCAAAAGGCTCCTAAAGAATCTCAGACCATGAGAAACAATATTCTCTGGTCTGATGAAACCAAGATTGGACTCTTTGGCATGAATGCCAAGAGTCACGTCTGGAGGAGACCTGCCACCGTCCTACGGTGAAGCATGTGGTGGCAGCATCATGCTGTGAGAATGTTTTCAGCGGCAGGGACTGGGAGACTAGTCAGGATCGAGGGAAATAACAGAGCAAAGTACAGAGAGATCCTTGATGAAACCTGCTCCAGAGCGCTCAGGACCTCAGACTGGGGCGAAGGTTCACCTTCCAACAGGACAACGACCCTAAGCACACAGCCAAGACAACGCAGGAGAGGCTTCGGGACAAGTCTCTGAATGTCTTGAGTGGCCCAGCCAGAGCTCAGACTTGAACCCGATCAAAATCTCTGGAGAGACCTGAAAATAGCTGTGCAGCGACGCTCCCATCCAACCTGACAGAGCTTGAGACGATCTGCAGAGAAGAATGGGAGAAAAACCCTAAATACCGGTGTGCAAGCTTGTAGCGTCATACCCAAGAAGACTCGAGGCTGTAATCACTGCTGAAGGTGCTTGAACAAAGTACTGAGTAAAGGGTCTGAATACTTATGTAAATGTGATTTTCAGTTTTATTTTTTTTATAATTTGAAACATTCTACAAACCTGTTTTTGGTTTGTCATTATTGGGTATTTTGTGTAGATTGATGAAGAGAAAAAAAACGATACATTTTTAGAATAAGGCTGTACGTAGCAAAATGTGGAAAAAGTCAAGCGTTCTGAATACTTTCAAAATGCACCGTATATATGACCTTGCTATATATGTTGTAATATATTGTAACTATAGTGACCTTGCTCACCAGAACGCTCATGATCTGCAGCTCTTTAAGGACAAAGTCCACCATCTTCTGATTGGTCAGTGAGGCCAGGGCGGCGTTGTGACCTCGACAGGTCACTTTGCATTATCGTACGAGTCCTTGGCTGTGATGAACTTGAGACACGAGTTACCCACCAGGTGCCAGTTCTCCCACCACATATATCTCTGGAGGAAGAGAAATATTGATTAGAAATAGAGATATTCACTACTGGTCAAAAGTTTTACAACACACCATTTTTTCCAGTTTTTATTGAAATTTAACCAGTTAATAACTCTGAAATGGTACAAAGGTAAGCGATAAACTGCAAGACGTATAAAAAAAAAAAAAAAAATTCAGAGTTACAAAAAATGCCTTTTTCCGGGGAACAAGTAATGGGTTAACAAAGTAAGGAAGTAAATTAAGCCTTGAAAGTTAATGCTAACAATTCCTAACGGTGTCCAGATGTTGTTGCTGAACTTCCAAACCCCTCTGTCTGTATTAAAAGCAGAGTTGGAACTGACTGTGTTACTGCAACCCTTAACAAAGGAAACCATTATAACCCTTAAAACTTATAGGTCCTTTAGAAAGCCACGGTGTCAGTGAGTACAGTTTCCTACACCATCAAAAAGGCACTGGGAAACTCTGAACAGGAAGAGGTCTGGCAGACAGGAAGAGGTCTGGCAGACAGGAAGAGGTTGGCAGACCCCAAAGACACAACAGAATCAGAAGACAGGTTTCTGAGAGTCAACAGCTTGCGTGATAGGCGGCTCATAGGGTTAGGTTAGGGTTTAACCTCCAGGTTATGGGGTCATCCTACAGCAAGATAATGACCCAGAACATACCTCCAGGTTATGGGGTTCATCCTACAGCAAATACTGACCCAGAACATACTTCCAGACTATGAGGTTCACTACAGTAAATAGATGGCCCAGAACATACCTCCAGACATGAGGTTCATCCTACACAAGATAATGGCCAGAACTACCTCCAGGATATGGGGTTCATCCACAGCAAGATAATGGCCAGAACATACCTCCAGGATATGGGGTTTCATCTACAGCAAGATAATGACCCAGAACAGTACCTCCAGGCTATGAGGTTCATCCTACAGCAAGATAATGACCCAGAAACATACCTCCAGGCTATGGGGTTCATCCTACAGCAAGATAATGACTCAGAACATACCTCCAGGCTATGAGGTTCATCCTACAGCAAGATATGACGCCAGAACACACCTCCAGGCTATGAGGTTCATCCTACAGCAAGATATGACCCAGAACACACTCCAGGCTATGAGGTTCATCCTACAGCAAGATAATGACCCAGAACACACCTCCAGGCTATGAGGTTCATCCACAGCAAGATAATGACCCAGAACATACCTCCAGACTATGAGTTCATCCTACAGTAAGATAATGGCCAGAACATACCTCCAGGATATGGGTTCATCCTACAGCAGAAGATAATGGCCCAGAACATACCTCCAGGTATGGGGTTCATCCTACAGCAAGATAATGACCCAGAACATACTCCACGGCTATGAGGTTCATCCTACAGCAAGATAATGACCAGACATACTCCAGGCTATGGGGTTCATCCTACAGCAAGATAATGACTCAGAACATACCTCCAGGCTATGAGAGTTCATCCTACAGCAAGATAATGACCCAGAAACACTCCTACGGCTATGAGGTTCATCCTACAGCAAGATATGACCCAGAACCACCTCCAGGCTATGAGGTTCATCCTACAGTAAGATAATGACCCAGAACATAACCTCCAGGATATGGGGTTCATCCTACAGCAAGATAACTGATCAGAACATACCTCCAGGTTATGGGGTCATCCTACAGCAAGATAACGACCCAGAACACACCTCCAGGCTATGAGGTTCATCCTACAGCAAGATAACGACCCAGAACATACCTCCAGGCTATGAGGTTCATCCTACAGCAAGATAATGACCAGAAACACACCTCCAGCTATGAGGTTCATCCTACAGCAAGATAACGACCCAGAACATACCTCCAGGCTATGAGGTTCATCTACAGCAAGATAATGACCCAGAACATACCTCCGGCTATGAGGTTCATCCTACAGCAAGATAATGACCCAGAACATACTCTCCAGCTATGAGGTTCATCCTACAGCAGATAAGACCCAGAACATACCTCCAGGCTATGAGGTTTCATCCTCACGCAAGATAATGACCCAGAACACACCTCCAGGCTATGAGGTTCATCCTACAGCAAGATAATGCCCAGAACATACCTCCAGGCTATGAGGTTCATCCTACAGCAAGATAACGACCCAGAACATACCTCCAGGCTATGAAGTTCATCCTAACAGCAAGATAATGACCCAAACATACCTCCAGGATATGGGGTTCATCCTACAGCAAGATAATGACCCAGAACATACCCTCAGGTTATGGGGTTCATCTACAGCAAGATAACGGACCAGAACATACCTCCAGGATGTCAGAACTACCATAGAAGAAGAGAACAAGGCAGTAGGCTTCAACTCATGGAATGGGCCAGACCGTCTCCAGACTTCAGCCCCATGGAGCTGGTTTGGGATGAACTGGCCCGAAGCAAAACAACCTACAAGTGCAACGCATTAGTGGGAACTTCTGCAACAGCGGTGGGAAGAACTTTCCCGACATATATTTGATTTCTGTTGTAGAAAGATGCCACGAGTTGTTCGGCTATTATGTCTGCAAAAAAGGTGGCTACTTTGATGAGTCAAAATGTAGATAACAGATTCCATGATTTCTTTGTCTCCAATTGTTTATCTGTTCTATGCTTTAACTCTTGTCAATATGAGGGCGCCTGTTTTCACTTTGTAAAACTTCGTTCCAAATTAAACTGCCTCGTACTCAATTCTTGCTCGTACAATATGCATATTATTATTACTATTGGATAGAAAACACTCTCTAGTTTCTAAAACCGTTTGAAATTATATCTGTGAGTAAAACAGAACTCAAGTTGCAGCTACTTCTGTCAGGAAGTGAGAAAATCTGAATATCGGGCACTCTGTTCCAGGGTCAGTTTATTAATTTGCATGATTATGAGTCGACATGCAATGAAATTAAGTACTTAAGACATTAAACTGGTGTGAATTTTATTTTAAAAATGAAAAATGGAGGTTGTAAACCTTTACCGTAGTGTATATAGATAGAGATCTTTCTAGAGGGTGGCACAGGACAAGACAGAGGGTCCGTTAAAAAAAAAAACTATACATTTAATTTAAAAAATAAACAATTCTGTTTAGGCTTTACAGGTAGATAGTACTTCTGGTTCTTACCAGGTAGAGAGTACGTCTGTTCTTACCAGGTAAAGGTACACTTCTGGTTTTACCAGGTAGATGACAAAACGTCTGGTTCTTACCAGGTAGATAGGTACCGTTGGTTTCTTACAGGTAGATAGGTACACTTCTGGTTTCTTACCAGGTAGATAGGTACACGTCTGGTTTCTTACAGGTAGATAGGTACACGTCTGGTTCTTACCAGGTAGATGGTACACTCTGGTTTCTTACCAGGTAGATAGGTACACGTCTGGTTTCTTACAGGTAGATAGGTACACTTCTGGTTTCTTACCAGGTTAGATAGGTACACGTCTGGTTTCTTACAAGGTAGATGAGTACACGTCTGGTTTCTTACCTGGTAGATAGGTACACTTCTGGTTTCTTACCAGGGTAGATAGGGTACACGTCTGGTTTCTTACCAGGTAGATAGGTACAACGTCTGGTTTCTTACCAGGTAGATAGGTACAACGTCTGGTTTCTTACCAGGTAGATAGGTACACGTCTGGTTTCTTACCAGTGTAGATAGGTACACGTCTGGTTTCTTACCAGGTAGATAGGTACACGCTGGTTTCTTACCAGGTAGATAGGTACACGTCTGGTTTCTACCAGGTAGATAGGTACACGTCTGGTTCTTACCAGGTAAAGGTACACGTCGTTTCTTACCAGGTAGATAGGTACACGTCTGGTTTTCTTACCAGGTAGATAGGTACACGTCTGGTTTCTTACCAGGTAGATAGGTACCGTCTGGTTTCTTACCAGGTAGATAGGTCACGTCTGGTTCTTACCAGGTAGATAGGTACACTTCTGGTTTCTTCCAGGTAGATAGGTACACGCTGGTTTCTTACTGGTAGATAGGTACACGTCTGGTTTCTTACCTGGTAGATAGGTACACGTCTGGGGTT
>NW_019949054.1:0-1544 GCF_002910315.2 Salvelinus sp. IW2-2015
ACTGTGCCTTTTTAATCTCATCCTAAAACTTCAATCACTGATTGTCATAAAACCTGTCATTACATGCATTCGCCTGTAGGTGGTGTTTTTAAATCACTGTCATTTTGTTTATTATTTTCAACCAACATTACGCTGTGTCGGTCTAGACAAGCTCTTCACTATGTAAATATGTACATTGCCATATTTCCTATGTCTTCTGTCCTCAACCCGCTGACAGACAGACAGTCTCTGAGGTTTATAAACTACACAGATTGCAGAGCGCTGGATTCACTTGTACATTTCTTTTTAAAAAGGTACTACGTTAATAAATACATTGAATAAAATACCTGTCCTTGTTGATGGAGTAGTAGAGCATCATTCTGTTGTCGTCGAGGACCGTCGCTATGCCGTCGAGGACCGTCGCTATGTCGTCGAGGGCCGTCGCTATGCCGTCGAGGGCCGTCAGGATTTATGTGAAAAGGATCTATTGACACTCTAGAAAACCTAAACATTGATGACTGCTTCTGCGGAGTCACTTCTACCAATCTATACATGGAGTCTGCTAAAGGTACCAATTAGGGAAGCACAATATATCGGTAAGCATATCGGAATCGGCCGGTATTGGCTAAAAATGGCAACATAGGCATCGGCCCGATGTCTAGTTTAACGCCTATGTGCAAAACCGAATTCAAAGCTGACGTGCATACCTAATATAACGTAGGTAGATGATGTAATGACGCCACAAATTATAGCGCTACACTTAACACAGCATTCCTAACCTCGCCCACAATGTCTGCTGTGTATCGAGCAGTCATTTGAAAGAGTAAGAACATTTCAGCGAGACAACTCAAAGGTGAAATCCATTAACGCCAAGATAATAGAATTCATTGCCCTTGACAATCAACTGTTCTCTGTCGTGGATGATGTTGGCTTTTGCCGACTGGTCGAGCACCTCGAGCCCCAGTACACACTACTAAGTAGGCACTATTTTTCAGATGTTGCCCTACCGGAGTTACACAGTATTGTTGAAACGCACATCCATGAGCTACTTGCTATGGGCGTCACTGCTATTAGCTTCATGACTGACATTTGGAACAGCGATGTCATCCCCATGAGCATGCKGAGTCTGACAGCACASTGGGTCAATGAGGATTTCCTACTGAGGAAAGCCGTATTGCTCAAGAATGTGCTGGTTCTCATACCGCTGCTGCCATTTCAATGGCATTTGAGAACATGTTTAGAAGCATGAACACACTCCTAGCTCCATTCAAAACAACTGCACTGGAGCATAATAAAGGCGTCATCAAACTGCTAATGCAGCAGAACGTGATACCTCTCCGTAGTAGTTGCAAAAGTCCTGACTCAAACGAAAACTGCCAACATGCACGCGTGGGGTTAACTTGGAAATCAGTACTCTCAGCTGTCGAACCAAGCGATTCGTGCATTCTCTCTACCCTCTTTGAACTGTCGCCACTATGCTGTTGCGTAGGCTACAGGACCGCTACTTCGATGCCGAACAAAGAAATCCAGGGTTACGTGAAATTCTAACAGACCACACGAGCTGG
>NW_019949054.1:5646-18278 GCF_002910315.2 Salvelinus sp. IW2-2015
AACTATCTAGGTCAAATAGGGGAGAGGCGTTGTGTCGTGAGGTGTTGCTTTATCTGTTTTTTGAAACCAGGTTTGCTGTTTATTTGAGCAATATGAGATGGAAGGAAGTTCCATGCAATAAGGGCTCTATATAATACTGTACTCTTTCTTGAATTTGTCCTGGATTTGGGGACTATGAAAAGACCCCTGGTGGCATGTCTGGTGAGGTAAGTGTGTGTGTCAGAGCTGTGTGTAAGATGACTATGCAAATAATTTTGTATTTAACACATTAATGTTTCTTATAAAAAGAAGTGATGCAGTCAGTCTCTCCTCAACTCTTAACCAAGAGAGACTGGCATGCATAGTATTTATATCAGCCCTCTGATTACAATGAAGAGCAAGACGTGCCGCTCTGTTCTGGGCCACCTGCAGCTTAGCTAGGTCTTTCCTTGCAGCACTGGACCACACGACTGGACAATAATCAAGATTAGACAAAACTAGAGCCTGCAGGACTTGCTTTTTGGAGAGTGGTGTAAAAACAATCTATTTACAACAGACAGACCTCTCCCTATCTTTACAACCATTGAATCTATATGTTTTGACCATGAAAGTTTACAATCTAAGGTAACACCAATTAATTTAGTCTCCTAAACTTGTTCAACAGCTGAGGTCTAGAGCTTAGGGAATGATTTCTACCAAATACAATGCTCTTAGTTTTAGAGATGTTCAGGACCAGTTTGTTACTGTCCACCCATTCTAAAACAGACTGCAACTCTTTGTTTAGGATTTCAGTGACTTCATTAGCTGTGGTTGCTGATGCATATATGGTTGAGTCATCAGCATACATGGACACACATGCTTTGTTTAATGCCAGTGTCAGGTCATTTGTAAAAAATTATAAAATAGTAGAGGGCCTAGAGAACTACCCTGCAGTACACCACACTTTGTAGGTCTGCTGTTAGAACCAGTAAAGGCCGCTTTACCACTCGTGGGTAGCGGAATTACTTTGGCTTCCCTCCAGGCCTGAGGACAAAGACTTTCCTCTCAGCTCAGATTAAAGATATGACAGATAGGAGTGGCTATAGAGTCAGATTAAAGATATGACAGATAGGAGTGGCTATAGAGTCAGATTAAAGATATGACAGATAGGAGTGGCTATAGAGTCAGGTTCACCAACGAAGGGATTATTTTGTTGCTAGTTGATACAGACCCAGGCTGGGATCATCTATGACCAGAGGAAGTAGTTGACTAAGACTCAGCTGGGATCAGTATGACAAGAGAAGTAGTTGATACAGACCCAGGCTTGGGAGTTCCTATCGCAGAGGAAGTAGTTGACAGAGTACTTGTATAGCTCTCTTTCCTGACAACAGCATTGCTGTAAACTACTCGCACCATACCAGATAGACAGTCGTCGGCGGTATCTCTCTTCCTTCTATGGCAGAGAGGTATTTAAGGGATGTGTTGCATTGGTGATTCTGGTCCACAGGCCAGGGCTCTGGACGTGCCCATGGTGACTCTGGTGTCCGGGTGGGCGTCGGAGGCCACAGGAGGGGAAGACTGTGATCCAGAATTCAGAAACACAACGTTGTAAGCAGCAGCACCAGTAGCAGCGCCTCATAGCGAGCAGCTCCAGTAGCAGCAAGATCGTAGCATGTCATCAGTACAGCGCACAGTAGCAGCAGTATCCCAGTAGCAGCAGATCAGGTGCAGCAGCGATGCGTGAGAAGTAGAGCACGCCTCCGTTAGCACAGCCATCAGTAGCAGCCAGCATCAGTAGCAGCAGTATCAGTAGCAGCAGCATCAAGTCTAGCAGCAGCATCAGTAGCAGCAGCATCAGTTGAGCAGCAGATCAGCAGCATCAGTAGCAGCCAGCATCGTTAGCATTAGCACAGTTCAGCAAGCGCATCCAGTAGCATGCTTGCATCAGTAGCAGCGACATCAGTAGCAGGCAAGCATCAGTAGCAAGCGCTCAGTAGCATTGCTCAGCATCAGTAGCAGCGCAATCAGAGCAGCAGCCATCAGTAGCATTGCAAGTACAGTAGCAGCAGCATCAGTAGCGGGCAGCATCCTAGCATCCCAGCATTCAGTAGCAGCAGCATCAGTAGCAGTAGCTCAGTAAGCCCCAGGCAAAAGGCCCAATTTTTTTAGTAGCAGCAGCATCGTGAGCAGCAGCATCGGTAGCAGCAGCATCAGTAGCAGCAGCATCAGTAGCAGCAGCATCCAGTGCACAGCATCCAGCTAGCATCAGCATTCCAGAGAGCAGCATTCTCAGTAGCATCAGCATCAGTACAGCAGCCATCAGTAGGCAGCTGGCATCAGTAGCAGCAGCATTCAGTAGCAGCAGCATCAGTGCAGGCAGCTCGGTGCAGCAGCATCAGTTGCAGCAGCAATTCAGTAGCAGCAAGCTGGACTGTCAGAATTCCTTTCTTGCTATTAGACATTTTAAGGTGGCCTTTTACAACAAGAGGCATGCTGGGTACCGGAGTTGAGGGCTACAAGGTGACCCTGGTTTGGCAGGGGGGCAGGGGCAGGGGCAGGGGGGGGGGGGGCAGGGAGGGGGCAGGGAGGGGGCAGAGGGTGTAGGGGATGTTAAGATGTGCACAGGGGCAGTAACCTGGCAGGGCAGCTAGGGATGGGCAGTGAAGGGGCAAGAAGACCGCTGTGCAGGGACCATGCAAAGTTAGTTATGGTGCATAAAGGGGCAGAAGCCTCCTGCTAGAGACAAGCAGGAAGATGGGCCCAGTGAAGGGGGTGCAGAAGCCAGCTTGGTCAAGGGCCCAGTCCAGGAATTGGGATAAGGGGCGATTAGCTATGGGCTCCAGGGCTCCCATCATCCGAGAAACCCAGATTCTATGAGTCGAGTAGCGGTGACGGCGCATACTCGATTGTGGGCCAGTGAAGCGGCGGCAGAGCGTTTAGTTATGAAGAAGCCCTGCAGGGCCAAGCAGTGGAATGGCATGGAAGGGCAGAAGCCCTGGCAGAGGAAGCAGGGGTTGGGCAGTGAAGCGGGGCAGAAGCCCGGCAGGCAGAGGGATGGGCGCATGAAGGGGGCAGAAGCCCTTGGCAGGGCAGCAGGGCATGGGCAATGCTAGTGGCAATGTTTACACCTGTTTCATGTTATTGTGAAGTGGGCAGAAGCCCTGGCAGGCAGAGGGATGGCAGTTGAAGGGGTCAGAAGCCCTGGCAGCCAGCGGAGGATGAATTGAGGGCAGAAGCGCGGCAGGCAGCAGGGCGAATGGGCAGACACGGAAGCGTGGGTAGAAAGCCCCTGGCAGAGGCAGCACAGGCATGGGCAGTGAGGGGGCCTATGCGAGCAAACCAGAGCAGATCTATAAGCCTCGGCAGGCAGAGGAGATGGCAGTCGGAAGGGGCAACTGCCTGGCAGGTCAAGCAGGTCAATGGGTCAGATGAAGCGGGCAGATAGCCCTGTCAGAGGGCAGCCAGGGATGGGCAGTGAAAGGGGCAGACAGCCTTGTGCAGGGCAGCAGGGATTGGGCAGTGAAGGTGGGGCAGAAGTCCTGGCAGTCGGCAGCAGGGACTGGGCAGTGAGGGCGGCAGATGTAACAATACACAAATCCATCAACTCAAGCCTGGCAGCGGCAGCAGGGTGGCAGTGAAGGGCAGAAGCCCTGGCAGAGGCAGCAGGGTGGGCAGTGAAGGGGCAGAAGGAGAGCTAGGATGGCGTTCTGTCTTTGCAGAAACAGACAGGAAGTGTAGGAGGGGCGATAGACACCTGCAGTGAGACTGATGAGACCTGACCAGGAAAGGAAGGCTGGATATGAAACTCTTCTGTTTGATAGACTCCGTGGGGAATTAATGTGTGCCTCTCAGCTGTCCTCCGGACGGGCTTTTATTTCATCATCAGATCCGAGAATCTGTATCATTGTGGAGGCGACAGCCTCAGCCTTCCATCTTCAACCTCTGTCTCCTCTCCTCTCTGCCTTTGTCTCTCAGTGAGGACTAGCCTCAGTAGGCGTCTGATCACTGAAGCTGAATGGGCCTGGATCAGATCTTTCAGAAACACAGAGGAGAAGACACAAGCCACTGGTCCAAACAGCAGTGGACTGACGTCCCAGTTCTCTGGGGTAAGAACAGAACACATCAGAGGATAATGAGAGGGGGGAAAGGCAGGAGTTTTATTACATGAGGGACCGGAGGAGGGGAGGGGAATCTGGGTGGATTCTTAATGAGCTGTACCTCTCCTGGTGACTGGTATACGCTTGGTGGGGAGGAGGCAGTTACTATTAGGCTGTTTCCCTGTAGTGGTTCCCTGCAGGACCAGGATGTAAAGTTCCCTGTATGTTACCCTGAGGACCAGGATGTAATTGTTTCCCTGAGGACCAGGATGTAATGTTTTTCCCTGTAGTGTTCTCTGAGGACCAGGATGTAATGTTTCCCTGTATGTTTCCATGAGTGACCAGGATGTAATGTTTCCGGATGGTCCAGAGACCCAGAATGCGAGACCAGAGTGGTTTCCCTGTAGTGGTTCTCGTGGAGGACAGATGAATGTCTTCCCTGAGGAACCCGGAGAATGTTTCCTGTAGTGTTCTGCTGAGGCCAGGATGTAATGAGTTCCCTTGTAGTGGTTTCCATGTTCCAGGACCAGGATGTAATGTTTTCCCTGTATTTGGTTCCTGAGGACCAGGATGTAAACATTTCCCTGTAGTTTGGTTCCTTGAGGACCCAGGATGTACATGTTTAACCCCACCCCACAACACCCAACCCTCGCCCAAACCCCCAACACCCCAACTTTTTACCCATGAGGACCAGGATGTAATGTTACCTGTAGTGGTTCCATGAGGACCAGGGATGTAATGTACTGTAGTGGGTTTCCTAGAGGACCAGGATGTAACGTTTCCTTAGGTGGTTCCCTGTGAACCAGGATTGTAATGTGTACCTGTGTGGTTCATGATGGACAGGATGTAATGTTTCCCTGTCAGTGGTTCCCGAGGACCAGGATGTAATGTTTCCTGTAAGTCTGTTTCATGGGGACCAGGATGTTAATGTTTCCCTGTAGTGGTTCCCTGAGACCAGGATGAATGCGTTTCCCTGTTAGGTGGTTCCCTGAGGACCAGGATGTAAGTGTTTCCTTGTAGTGGTTCCCTGAGAACAGGATTTGTAATGTTTCCCTGTAGTGGTTTCCCTGATTGACCAGGATGTAATGTTTTCCCCTGTAGATTGGTTTCCTGAGGACCAGGATGTAATGTTTCCCTGTGGTGGTCCTGAGGACCAGGATTAATGTTTCCCCTGTAGTGGTTCCCTTGAGGACCAGGAATGTAATGTTTTTCCCTGTAGTCATTGATCCATGAGACCAGATGTAATTCTTTTCCCTTGTAGTTGTTCCTTGAGGACCAGGAGTTAGTGTTTCCTGTAGTGTTCTCTGAGGACCAGGATGTTAATGTTTACCTGTGAGTGGTTCCTGAGGACCAGGATGTAATGTCCTGTAGTGGTTTCACCTGAGGACCAGGATGTAATGTTTCCTTGTAGTGGTTCTCTGAAGACCAGGATGTAACTGTTTACCTGTAGTGGTTCCCTGAGGACCAGGTGTTAATGTTCCCTGTAGTGGTTCCCTGAGGACCAGGATGTAATGTTTTCCCTGTGGCCAGGATCTAATGTTTCCCTGTAGTGGTTCCCTGAGGACCAGGAGTATATGTTGGAGCTTTATTAATCTTGTCCCTGAGGGGTCACTTCCCCAGAGTGGAGCTGTAATTAATCTGTCCCTGAGGGGTCAACTCTCCCAGAGTGGAGCTTGTTATTAATCTGCCCTGAGGTTTCAACTCTCCCCAAGACGTGGGCTGTATAATCGTCTCTGAGAGGCTCACTCTCCCAGAGTGAGCAGTATTATCTGTCCCTGAGGGTCACTCTCCCCAGAGGGAGCTGTATTAATCTTCTCCCTGAGGGTTCACCGCTCCCAGAGTGGAGCTGTATAATCGTCTCTGAGGGGTCACTCTTCCCCAGAGTGGAGCTGTATTAATCTGTACCCTGAGGGGGTCACTCTCCCCAGGATGGGAGCTGTATTAAATCTGTCAACTGAGGGTTCCATCTCCCCAGAGTTGGAGCTTGTATTAATCTGTCTTCTGAGGGTCACTCTCCCCAGGAGTGGAGCTGTATTAATCTGTCCCTAAGGGGTCACTCTTCCCCAGAGAGGAGCCTGTATTAATCTGTCTCTGAGGGGTTCACTCTCCCAGAGTGGAGCTGTATGTAATCTTTTCCCTGAGGGGTCACTCTCCCAGCGTGGAGCTATATAAATCTGTTCCCTGAGGGGTCACTCTTCCCCAGAGAGGAGCTGTATTATCTGTCCCTGAGGGGTCACTCCTCCCAGAGTGGAGCTGTATTAATCTGTCCCTGGGGGCACTCCCCCAGAGGTGGAGCTGTTATAATCTGCTCTGAGGGGTACTCTCCAGAGTGGAGCTGTATTATTTGTCCTGAGGGTCACCTCTCCCCAGAGAGGAGCTGTATTAATCTTGGTTTCTGAGGGTCACTCTCCCCAGAGTGAGCTGTATTTTTAATTCTGTCCCTGAGGGGTCACTCTCCCCAGCGTGGAAGCCTATATTATCTGTCCCCTGAGGGTCACTCTCCCAGATGAGGAGCTGATATTAATCTGTCCCTGAGGGTCCACTCTTCCCAGAGTGAGCGTATTAAGTCTGTCCTTGAGGGGTCAACTCTCCCCAGATGGAGCTGTATTAATCTGTCTCTGAGGGGTCACTCTCCCCAGAGTGGAGCTGTATTAATCTGTCCCTGAGGGTTCACCTCCCCAGAGTGGAGCTGTATTAATCTGCTCTGGGTCACTCTCCCCAGATGGAGCTTGTATTAATCTGTCCCTTTGAGGGTCACTCTCCCCAGAGTGGAGCTGTATTAACTCTGTCCCTTGAGGGGGTCACTCTCCCAGAGTGAGCTGCTATTAATCTGTCCCTGATGGTCATCTCCCGCAGAGTGGAGCTGTTATTCAATACTGTCCCTGAGGGGTTACTCTCACCAGACGGGAGCTGACTCTAATCTGTCCCTGAGGCGTCACTCTCCCAGAGTGGAGCGTATAATCGTCTCGAGGGGGGTCCTCTCCCCAGAGTGGAGTGTATTAATCTGTCCCTGAGGGTCACTCTCCCCAGAGTGGAGCGTGGATCTTAATCTGTCTCTGAGGGCTCACTGTAGAGTGGAGCTGTATTAATCTGTACCTGAGGGTCACTCTCCCCAGAGTGGAGCGTATTAATTCTTGTTCCCTGAGGAGGTCACTCTCCCGCAGAGTGGAGCGCTGTATTAATCTGTACCTGAGGGGTCCCACTCTCCCCAGAGTGGAGCGGATTAATCTGTCCTGAGGGGTCACTCTACCCAGAGGATGGACGCTGGTATTAATCTGTCCCTGAGGGGTCACTCTTCCCCAGATGGTGCTGATTTCTGTCCCTGTGAGGGGTCACTCTCCCCAGAGTGGAGCTTGTATTAATCTGTCTCTGAGGGGCACTCTCCAGAGTGGAGCTGTATTAATCTGTCCCTGAGGGTCACTCTTCCCAGAGTGGAGCTGTATTAATCTGTCCCTAGGGTCCACTCTCCCCAGAGTGAGCTGTTATTAATCTGTACCTGAGTGGGTCACTTTCCCCGGAGTGGAGCTGATTAATCTGTCCAAATGAGGTGGTCACTCTCCCCAGAGTGTGAGCTGTTATTTAATCTGTCCCTGAGAGGTCACTCTATTATTTCCCTGAGGGGACATTCTCCCAGAGTGGAGCTGATAATCTGTCCCTGAGTGGGTCACTCTCCCCAGAAGCTGGAGCTATTTAATCTGTTCCCTGAGAGGGTCACTCTCCCCAGAGTGGGAGCTGTATTAATCTGTCCCTGAGGGTCTTCTCCCCAGAGTGGAGCTAGTATTAATCTGTCCCTGGAGGGGTTCCCACTCTCCCCAGAGTGGAGCTGTATAATCGTCCCGAGAGGTTCCTCTCCCCAGAGTGGAGCTATATTCATCTGTCCCTGAGGGGTCACTCTCCCAGATGAAGCTGTATTAATCTGTCCTGAGGGGTCACTCTCCCAGAGTGGAGCTGTATTATCTGGTCCTGAGAGGTTCCACTCTCTCCAGAGTGGAGCTATATTAATCTGTTCCCTGGAGGTCACTTCTCCCCAGAGTGGAGGTGTATTAAATCTGTTCCCTGAGAGGTCACTCCCAGAGTGGAGCTGTATTTAATCTGTCCCTGAGGGGCACTCTCCCCCATATGGAGCTGTATTAATCTCGTCCTCTGAGGGGGTCACTTCTCCCCAGAGTGGAGCTGTATTTAATCTGTGTCTCTGAGGGGTCTACTCTCCCAGGTGGAGCGTATTTAATCTGTCCACTGAGGGGTCACTCCTCCCCCAGGTGGAGCTGATATTTTAATCTGTCCCTGAGGGGTTAAGTCTCCAGTAGTGGAGCTGTATTTATCTGTCCCTCGTGGGTCACTCTCCCCAGAGTGGAGCGTTTAATTTAATTCTTGTCCCTGAGGGTGACATTTCTCCAGAGTGGAGCCTGTATTAATCTGTCCTGAGGGGTCCACTCTCCCCAGAGTCGGAGCTGTATTAATCTGTCCCTGAGGGGTCACTTTCGCCCAGAGTGAGAGCTGTTATTAATCTGTCCCTGAGGGTCACTTCTCCCCAGAGTGGAGCTGTAGTTTATCTGTCCCTAGAGGTCACTCTCCCCAGGTGAGCCTTGTATTAATCTGCCCTGAGGGGTCACTTCTCCCCAGAGTGGAGCTGCTATTAATGATGTCCCTGATGAGGTCACTCTCCCAGAGTGGAAGCTGTATTAATCTGTCCCTGAGGGGTCACTCTCCCCAGAGTGGAGCGTATTAATCTGTCCTGAGGGGTTCACTCTCCCCAGAGTGGAGCTGTTATTAATCAGTCCCTGAGGGGACATTCTCCCCAGAGTGGAGCTTATTAATCTGTCCCTGAGGGTCACTCTCCCAGTGGATCTGTATTTAATCTGTCCCTGAGTGTCACTCTCCCGAGGGAGCTGTATTAATCTGTCCCTGAGGGGTCACTCCTCCCCAGATGGAGCTGTATTAATCTGTCCCTGAGGGGTTCACTCTCCCTTAGAGTGGAGCTATTAAGTCTGTCTCTGAGGGGTCACTCTCCCCAGAGTGGAGCTGTATTAATCTTGTCCCTGGGGACTCTCCCCAGAGTGGAGCTGATAATCTGTCCCTGGGCAGTCACTCTCCCAGAGGAGCTGTATTAAATCTGTCCTGAGAGGTCATTCTCCCCAGAGGGAGCATGTATTATCTGTCCCTGAGGGTCACTCTCCCCAGAGTGGAGCTGTATTAAATCTGTCCCTGAGGGGTCACTCTCCCCAGAGTGGAGCATGTATTAAATCTGTCCCTGAGGGGTCACTCTCCCAAGAGTGGAGCTGTATTATCTGTCCCTGAGGGGTCACTCTCCCCAGATGGAAGCTGTATAATCTGTCCCTGAGGTGTGTGCGCACTCTCCCCAGAGTGGAGCTATACTTAATCTTGTCTCTTGAGGGGTCACTCTCCCAGAGTGAGCTGTAATTAATCTGTTACCCTGAGACGGTCACTTCTCCCCAGGTGGAGCTGTATTTGAATCTGTCCCCTGAGGGGTCACTCTCCCCAGAGTGGAGCTATTATTAATTCTGTCTCTGAGGGGTCCCACTCTTCTCCCAGTAAGGTGGAGCTTATAATCTGTCCCTGAGGGGTCACGCTTCCCAGAGTGGAGGCTATCATTATCTTGTCCCCTGAGGGGTCACTCTCCCCAGAGTGAGATGTATTAATCGCTGTCCCGAGGGGTCACTCTCCCAGGAAGTGGAGCTGTATTAACTGTCCTTGAGAGGTCACTCTCCCAGAGTGATGCTGTATTTATCTGGTCTCTGAGGGTCTACTCTCCCCAGAGTGGAGCTTTATTAATCTGTCTCTGAGGGGTCACTCTCCCAGAGTGGAGCTGTATTAAATCTGTCCCTGAGGGTTCACTCGTCCCCAGAGTTGGAGCTGTATTAATCATGTCCCTGAGGGGTCCACCTCTCCCAGAGTTGGAGCGTATTAATCTGTCTCTGAGGGGTCACTCTCCCCAGAGGGAGCTATATTTAATCTGTCTCTGATGGGGTCAACTCTCCCCAGTTGGAGCTGTACCTTAATTCTGTCTGCTGAGGGGTCACTCTCCCCAGAGTGGAGCCTGTATTAATCTGTCCTGAGGGGTCACTCTCCCCAGAGATGGAGCTGTATTAATCTGTCTCTGAGGTCACTTCTCCCAGTGGAGCTGTATTAATCTGTCCCTGAAGGGGTCACTCTCCCCAGAGTGGGACTTTATTTAACTGTCCCTGAGGGGTCATTCTCCCCAGAGTGGAGCATGTATTTTAATCGTCATGAGAGGTCACTTCCCCAGAGTGGAGCTGTATAAATCTGTCCCTGAGGGGTCACTCTCCCAGAGTGGAGCTTGTTATTACTATCTCTGTTCCCTGATAGGTCACTTCCCAGAGTGGAGCTGTAATTAATCTGTTCCCTTGAGGGGTCACTCTCTCCAGAGTCGGAGCTGTTATTAATCTGTCCCTGAGAGTACACTCTTCCCCAGAGTGGAGGCTTGTATTAATCTGTCCCTGAGGGGTCATCTTCCCAGAGTGGAGCTGTTTAATTCTGTCTTCTGGAGGGGTCACTCTCCCCCAGAGTGGAGCTGTATTAATCTTGTCCCTGTGAGAGGTCAGCTCTGCCCCAGAGTAGGCAGCTATATTAATCTGTCCCTGAGGGGTCATCTCCCCAGAGTGGAGCTGTATTAATTCTTGTCCCTGAGGGCAACTCTCCCCAGAGTTGGTGAAGCTGTTATTATCTGTACCTGAGGGGTCACTTCCCCAGATGGAGCTGTATTAATCTGTCCCTGAGGGGTCACTCTCCCCAGAGTGGAGCTGTATTATCTGTCCCTGAGGGGTCACTCTCCCAGTAGTGGAGCTGTATAATCTGTCCCTGAGGGGTCACCATTCCCCAGATGAGAGCTGTTATTAATCTGTCCCTGAGAGGTCACTCTCCCCAGAGTCGAGCTGTTATTTAATCATGTCCCTGAGGGGGTCACTCTCCCCCAGAGTGGAGCTGTATTAATTGTCCCTGAGGGGTCACTCTCCCCAGAGTGGAAGCTGTATTAATCTGTCTCTCTGAGGGCTCACTCTCACCCACAGAGTGCGGAGGCTGTTATTAATCTTCTCTGAGGGGTCACTCTCCTCAGATGACTGTATTCATCATGTCTCTGGGGGTCACGTCTACCCCAGAGTGGAGCTGTATTAAATCTGCCCTGAGAGGTCCACTCTCCCCAGAGTTGGATCTGTATTAATCTGCCTCTAGGGGTCACTCTCCGCAGGAGTGGCAAGCTGTATATTAATCTGTCTCTACGGGGTCAACTCTCCCCAGAGTGGAAAAGCTGTATTAATCTGTTCCCTGACGGGTACTACTCACCCAGCGCGGTGGAATCTGTATTAATCTGGTCCCTGAGGGTGTCACTTCTCCCCAGATTGCGAGCTGTATTATTTCTGTGTCCTTTGAGGGGTCACTCTCCCCAGTAGTGAGCTGTATTAATCTTGTCCCTGAGGGGTCACCTTCCCAGAGTGGAGCTGTTTTAATCTCTGTTCCCTGAGGGGTCACTCTCCCCAGAATGAGCTGTATTAATCTTCCCTGAGGGTCACTCTCCCCAAGTGGAGTGTATATCTGTCCCTGAGGGGTCACTCTCCCCAGAGTTGGAGCTGTATTTAATCTGTCCTGAGTGGTCACTCTCCCCAGAGTGGAGCTGTATTAATCTGTCCCTTGGGGTCATCTCCCAGAGTGGAGCTTATTATCTGTCCCTGAGAGGTCACTCTCCCAGAGTGGAGCTGTATTAATCTGTCCCTGAGGGGTCACTTCCCCAGGAGGTGGAGCTTATTAATCTGTCTTCTGAAGGGGTCACTCTCCCAGAGTGGAGCTGTATTAATTGGTCTCTGAGGGTCACTCTCCCCAGAGTGGGAGCATCACTCTCCACGCTCTAGAATAAGTCATCTCATCCAATCAGATTGCGTATTCATCACAAACCATTTTATGATTCCAATTATTTTAATGATTATTTTCATCGGCCAAGTTTGGCAAATTTTAGGCGAGGAGATGCCAACAACGAACAGTGCCTACATTGTATTCATTCACAAAAAAACTAATAATGAAAGATTAAGAACTTGCAGAGTTTGAATTTTTGTAAAGTTTAGTTGGCAGAGGTAGAACCAAATTGTCTGTTTGTCGATCAATTAATGACAAACCTCCTGGCATTTGAGCACTTATATGGAAAGCTCACTGAGGGATGGTAAGCTGACTCTATAGCCACTCCTATCTGTCATATCTTTTAAATCTGCTCTATAGCCACTCCTACTGTCATATTTTAATCTGACTTCTATAGCCTACTCCCTATCTTGTCATATCTTTAATCTGACTCTAATAGCCACTCCTATCTGTCATATCTTTAATCGACTCTATAGCCACTACTATCTGTCATATTTAATCTGACTCTATAGCCACTCCTATCTTGTCATATCTTTATTGACTCTATAGCCACTCTATCTGTCATATCTTTAATCTGACTCTAAAGGCCATCCTATCTGTCATATTCTTTAATTCTGACTCTATAGCCACTACTATCTTCATATCTTTAATCTGACTCTATAGCCACTCCTAAATCTGTCTGATCTTAAT
>NW_019949055.1:0-4720 GCF_002910315.2 Salvelinus sp. IW2-2015
GAGATGATGGGTCCTCCACCTCTCTTGAGGAGGCCTCCACTTAATTTCTGACGGTACACTTCTTGCTCTACAATGCATGATGAAGACGTGTATTTTAGTTGCTCCTTGTTTTAGCAAGGTTGTTGTAGCAAACAATTATCATGAAATATACATGCCACCCACTGCGGCTTAAATAAACAGGCACACTATGACTGACAAGAGAAATATCATAAAGTTATGCTAGTTCGATGAACTACAAGCTATTCCCCTAATCTAGCTGTCAGTCTTACACAGAACTTACATGTCGATTGGAGCCTTCGGTTGCATAGGGCAATTGCCCCCCAACCCCTATGCCTAGCTGTAGCTAAACAGAACTTAATGTCTGATTGAGCCTCTTGGTTGCATAAGGCAATGCCCCTCCTATCCCCTATGCTAGCTGTCAGCGGTAACACATAACTTAATGTCTGCATTTGGAGCCTTCGTTGCACAAGGAGCAATGCCCCCTCCTACTCCCCTATGCTAGCTGTCAGCTAAATAAAGAACTAATGTCTGAAAATTATAGCCTTCCGGATTGACGAGTGAGGCCATGCCCGCCTCTAATAATCCCCTATGCATAGCTGTCAGAATAAACTATCAACTAATGTGAGATCTCTGATAGAGCCCTATTCAGGTTGGCATAGTCCCATAATGCGCCCTCCAGCCTCCCTATTTCCCCGCCATAGTTAGCATGATAAAGCTGACAAAAAATCTACCAAATAATATAAAGGCTAAAAACCGAAATAAGTAATAGTATATTGTATAGCAGACATATTGCGATCAAGAGCATGTGAGTCATATAGCTGCCCACTAGGCACATGCGTGACTACACAAATATTCTAAGCAGTACAGAGTCTAAACAAGTATATCGTGTAAGTGAGAGTCTGACATCTGGTACCACTTACCGCATAGGTCATGCCCCCTCCTTATCCGCTATGTTAGCTGTCAGCTAAACACGAAAAACATATAAACGTATCTGAATCTTAGATGCCTATCGTATGTGACAGCATGCCGCAACTCACTTGAGTCCCACGTATGCTCAAGCCGTGCACGCTTCAAACACAAACTTAATGTCTGTATATTTGATGCCTTCCGCTTGCATAGGCATGCCCCCTCCTCTCCCTTTGCTAGGCTGTCAACGCTAAACAGACTAATGTCTGATTTGAGCCTTCGGTTGCATAGCAAATGCCCCTTCCTCTTCCGCCTTTGGCTAAGCTGCAGCTAAACAGAACTTAATGTCGGGATTGAGCCTTTCGGTTGCTATTGGCTCAGTTGCGCACCCCCTCCCCATGCAGCACATGGCCAGCATGGAGGACGAGAAAGAACATTTGGCATAATTTTGCGTATTCAAACGAATATAAACGATCTATCTTCTCCGTCGTTTGACTGACCAAAAACCGTTCACACCAGAATTACGTGACCACCAGAACCCAACAACAATCCCTAGCTTCTAATGTTATGGACTATTATTAGCCATGTTACAGATATATCCTTGGCAGTCGGGAACAGACCCTACGTGTCAACATACAGTAACCAAGGAACCAAAACACCATTGATCTATTCAGCCGGAGTCATAGAAAACTAACCATCTGTTAGGAGATCTACGCGGTTTCAATCTCTATTGGCAACACAGCCATAGTATCAGGACGGTGTAAAGATAGCCTCTAACCCAGATCTGTATTTACGTTTTTACTGTATAGCCGTTGCATCAGCACAAACAGATCTGGGATCAGGCGAAGGTTAATATAAACCTCCCCTTGGCCATCACTTTCTATTCTGCACCCCAACCAACTACCCAAGCCCCCTCCAGCCTTGGACCATTTCCTGACAGTTATCATGTCAATTTTGAAGTTGCCATTAAACATCCATAGGTTAACATCCCCAAAGTGTTCACATTTTTGTCATGTAAATGTTATAGCCACATAACAATATTAAATAAACAATTTATTTTGGAAATATTCAGTCTTTCCTCTTTTCTTCATTATCATGCTGATTATTTCAAGGTTAATATTGTAATACTGCGCATCATTTTTTGGGGTGAAATAGATAAAAGTTATTACATTTATTTTTTCTGTTACGACATTGAATTAATTTTTTGTATGTTTAGTACATTTAGTATGTTTAGTTTAGTTTTCTCTGTGAGAAGCACGTTAATTTAAAGTTATATGTGATTTCGTTAATGAAGATAAGACATTTCAATGTAACCAAAAATCTGATCTAATTGCCATATTCATAATGAGTTTGTAGCAAATTTGCAGCCAAAAGTAGAATGTTCGGCACAAGTTTCCCAGAATTGTTTGCCAGAAATTTGCCGCAACAGTTTGCCACAAAACTAAATTGCATGTGAAAATATGAGCTTGCCGCAAATTTGTGGCAAATTGGCCAAAGATTTGCCACAACTGTTTGCCAGAAGCCTGTTTTTTCAGTAAGGGAGACCAGGTTACCCATGATGGAAGCCCCAGGTAGAAGTTATCCTCTCGTAGCCCTTTACACTCGTACCCGTATACGAGTTAAAAATGGCAGATTTGGACACTGATAAGTGCCTAAATTGGAACATAGTGGCTGTACAGTAACATGTCAGAGTTCACGTTCTCTGCTTCACAGCTCTGTATGAGTTTTGACTGACAGCCATTCTGAACTTGTGCACCACGAGCGACAAGACATTGCCCCCATCCCTCCCGCTAATTGGGCAATTTTTGTTGTCTGAGTGAGGGAAATGCTGTGAATTACGAGGACTGTGTATTTTGAAAGATGAGACATTGAGGATTATAATAAATAGCACTTTGATGTCACACAAGCAATACAGTCCAAATTGCACTTCACATTTCCATATCATAAAGATCATGTCATATACAGTGTCACTATGTCTTAAGTACAGTTACAACATGACATGGCGTTTGGGTACACTCGTTTTGTATGGTCTAGGGTTTTTGTATGTCTATGTTGGCCTGATATGGTCCCAATCAGAGACAGCTGTTTATCGTTGTCTCTGATTGGGATCATATAGTAGCCATTTTCCTCGTTTGTGTTGTGGGATTTATCTATGTATAGTTGTCTTAGTGCACATCGTAGCTTCACGTTTCATTTGGTTGCTGTTTTGTTAGGTGAGTTTCAGTTTATTAAAAATTATGTGGAACTCTACTCACGCTGCGCCTTGGTCTCATCTTTATGACGAAGTGACAGAAGATCCCACCAAAAATGGACCAAGCAGCGTGTACAGGAGGAGTGGACTTGGGAGGAGATCCTGGAGGGAAAAGGACCCTGGACGCAGCCGGGAGTATCCGCCGACCTAAGGAGGAGATAGAGGCAGCGAAAGCGGAACGGTGACGATACGAGGAATAGCTCAACGGAACAAGCACGAGAGGGCAACCCCAACAAAAAAAATGGGGGGCACATGGAGCAGTCGGCGGAGCCGAGGAGCGAACCAGAGCCAGTCAGGGAGTCGGATGAGGAGTCAACGCAAAATTCCGGAGAGAGGTGCTAGCATTGAGAGCGCTGCAGAGCGCGTCGTGCTGAGGTGCGTGTCATCAGCCCGGGGCCACCTGTATAGGTCCCACGCATCAGGTCTCCAGTGTGCATCATAGCCCAGTGCGTCCTGTGCTAGCTTCCCGCACTTGCCGCGGCTGGAGTGAGCATCCAGTCAGGAAGGGTGTGCCAGCTCTGCGCTCTAGACCTCCAGTACGCCTCCACAGTCCAGTACGTCCTGTGCCTCCTCCCCGCACTCGCCTGAGGTGCGTGTTATCAGCCCGTGCCACCTGTACCGGTCCAAAGACTCAGGCTCCAGTGCGCTCCACAGTCCGAGCTTCCGCGACAGTCCCAGTCCAGAGCTTCCGGCGACATCCAGTCCAGAGCTTCGGCGACAGTTTCCAGTCCAGAGCTTCCGGCGACAGTCCCCAGTCCAGAGCATCCGGCAACAGTTCCCAGTCCAGAGCTTCCGGCGACATTCCCAGTCCAGAGCTTCCGGTGACATTTCCCAGTCCAGAGCTTCCGGCGACAGTTCCCAGTCCATAGCTTCCGGCGACAGTTCCCAGTCCAAGCTTCCGGACGGCCACATCCGGAACCTCCAATGAGGGGCCACGTCCGGAACCTCCTGAGACGGGCCACGGTCCGGAACCTCCTGAGACGGTCTACGGTCCGGAACCTCCAGCACGGTCCCGGTCCGAGCCTCCAGAGACGTCTGCAGTCTGGAGTTCCAGCGGTGGTCCAGTCAGAACCTCCGGCGAAGATCCACGGTCCGGTGCCCTCCAGCGACGGTCGCGGTCCGGAGCCCCCAGTGAAGGTCGGCGTCCGGAGCCTCCAGCGACGGTTGGCGTCCGGAGCCTCCAGCGAGCCTGTTAGCTCCTAACACATTAGGGGCACTAAACTGTAGACCATTTTTTTCTACCCATAGAAACGACTTCCTCGCCTCCTTCGTAAGATCTACAAAAGCTCAAACAGGAAGTATCAGTGAGCGCTCAGTACAGAAGTGGGCCGATGAAACAGACATGAGTTGTGGAAGACTGTTTTGCTAATACAGAAAGGCTTTCTCGGATTTGTTGTTGGAATCGGTTCAGCCACCGTGCCTCTCCATGCATCTCGCCAACAGAGATAAACACCTCTCTGGGAAGTGGAAGAGGAAGGATGTACCAGTGACAGAACCATTCAACGCTGGTCTGACCAATCGGAAGCCCCGTTTCAAGAGTGTTGATCACGCGGATTGATATGT
>NW_019949055.1:11497-12630 GCF_002910315.2 Salvelinus sp. IW2-2015
CACTGTTATTCATCTTTGCCATTGTTCACCCGCACAGACATAATCAAATGGTTTTAGAAACTAGAGAGTGTTTTCTATCCAATAGTAATAATAATATGCATATTGTACGAGCAAGAATTGAGTACGAGGCAGTTTAATTTGGAGACGAATTTGGACTATGTCGAAATGCACCCCCCTAGTGGCAAGAAGAGGAAAAAAATGGCTGACAATTAGATAACGTGCCAGAAGAATGTGGCAAAAGCCTGCAAAGTTGCTGCAGTATGTTGCAACTTTTAAAGAGCACCGCGTATATACTGTATTTTATACATCTATTGCACCTTGCCTTTGCCGCTCGGCCATCGCTCATCCATATATTTATATGTAACATATTCTCATTCATCCCTTGTAGATTGTTGTATAGAGTAGTTGTTGTGGAATTGTTAGATTACTTGTTGGTTATTACTGCACTGTCGGAACTAGAAGCACAAGCATTTTGCTACACCTGCATTAACATCTGCTAACGATGTGTATGTGACCAATAACATTTGATTTGATTTGTTCCAGGATTCATCCGATASCATTGAGGAMTTTATGACAGTTTATCAATAAGTGCATAGATAACGTTGTCTCCACACGAACAATGACCAAAAATAACAGGCTGTGTTCTCAAAGCATTCGCAGACCAGCTGGCAAGTGTCTTCATGGACATTCCAATCTCTCCTTGTCCCAGTCTGTAATCCCAACATGTTTCAAGTTGACCACCCTTGTCCCTGTTCCCAAGAGCTCCAAGGTAACCTGCTGGTCATGACACACATCAACACCATCATCCCAGACACCCTGAACCCACTCCAATTTGCATTCCGCCCCAACAGATCCACAGATGACGCAATCTCAATTGCAATTCACACTGACCTGTCCCACTTGGACAAGAGGGGAAATTACTGTGAGATTGCTGTTCATAGACTACAGCTCATAGTCCCCTCCAAGCTGGGGACCCAAGCTGACCCTGGGACTGAACACGTCCCTCTATAACTGGATTCTGGGCTTCCTGACGGTTCGGCCCCAGGTGGTGATGGGGCAGTTGTGGAACAGGTTGAGAGCTTCATGTTCCTCTGTTTCCACATCACTTAGGAACTATCATGGTCCACATACAT
>NW_019949056.1:0-1387 GCF_002910315.2 Salvelinus sp. IW2-2015
AGAGGGAGTTCCCTGATATCTGCAGTGCAGAGTCACAGAATCTCCCTCAGTCACAGGAAGGGCAGGGCTCTCCAGGATCACAGCTCCATCTGTATATAATATATAAACATCATATATAAACAGGTCTCTCCAGGATCACAGCACCAGCTGTATATAATATATAAACATCATATATAAACAGGTCTCTCCAGGATCACAGCTCCAGCTGTATATAATATATAAACATCATATATAAACAGGTCTCTCAAGGATCACAGCTCCAGCTGTATATAATATATAAACATCATATATAAACATAACATCAGCTATCTGAAACCAGATGAACCACTAAACACTATAATGTTAGTAGATGGTGTTTGTTGACATACCATGTACTGTGATGTTGACAGCATTGCTGTGTTCTCCAGACTCAGACTCACACCAGTACGCTCCACTGTGTGATGGTATTAGTGACACGATGCATGAAGACCCTTCTGGTTTTCCCCAGTTTCCTCCACAATCTGAACGCTCCCCAGAGACTGTGTTTCTCTTCAGTCTCCATCCAGCAGAGTTCCCCTGAACCTCACAGTTCAGAGATACAGACTCATATTTAAAGAACTGAGATCTGTCAGGACTGACACTCAGAGAGGCAGGAAGAGAGAGATCTGAGAGAGAGAGAAGGTCATAAGAAAATGAGCTCCTGACTCTTTCAGCATAAAAATACCTGTTTTGTCATACCCATGGTAGACAGAGTATTTCTCCTGTCTTATCCGGTGTCCTGTGTGAATTTAAGTGTGAATTTCTCTCTAATTCTCTCTTTTTCTTTCTTTCTTTCTTTCTTTCTCTCTCTCTCTCGGAGGACCTGAGCCCTAGGACCATGCCTCAGGACTACCTGGCCTGATGACTCCTTGCTGTCCCCAGTCCACCTGGCCGTGCTGCTGCTCCAGTTTCAACTGATCTGCCTACGGCTATGGAACCCTGACCTGTTCACCGGACGTGCTACCTTGTCCCGGACCTGCTGTTTACTTCAGGTAACAGCAGAGGGAGCACCCCCCTATCCACATCGACGGGACAGTAGTGGAGAAGGTGGAAAGTTTTAAGCTACCTTGCGACTATGGAACCCTGACCTGTTCACCGGACGTGCTACCTGTCCCAGACCTGCTGGTTTTAACTCTCTAGAGACAGCAGGAGCGGTAGAGATACTCTGAATGATTGGCTATGAAAAGCCAACTGACATTTACTCCTGAGATGCTGACCTGTTGCACCCTCGACAACCACTGTGATTATTATTATTTGACCCTGCTGGTCATCTATAAACATTTGAACATCTGGGCCATGTTCTGTTATAATCTCCACCTGGCACAGCCAGAAGAGGACTGGCCACCCCTCATAGCCTGGTTCCTCTCTA
>NW_019949056.1:2467-5410 GCF_002910315.2 Salvelinus sp. IW2-2015
ATAGAGTGAACCGGTTGAAAGTTTCTGTCGGCTGAATGAGCGACACCGGACACAGCATTTCCCTCCAGAAGCCATGAGAAAGTTGTCCGGCTGTGGGGACTGTGCGAGGGGATTTATACTACTATCTGTACTTATTGGTGGCACAGACGCTGTTTCATTCTTTCCTACACTTAAATTACCCTTGCCAAATGATTGCGTCTGAAGCTGGGGTTGCAGCACAGTTATCCTCGCCATATGGCGATTGTTCTCCTGTATATTATGAGTACAGCGACTGCAATTAGAAGGCATCATGTTAATGTTACTCCTTAGCTTCGGTCGGTGGAGGTCCTGTAGAACCATGTCCAGATAAAGCGTCCGGGGTGAGAAAGTTGAATGAAAAATGTGGAGTGAGGGTAAAACTAAACATTTAAACTTTAAATTAAAATTAATTAATTAATTAAAAAGTAAAAACCGGAAAGTTGTTAGGTAAGGTTAGCAACAAACTGCACAGCAGCACGTAAACAAGTCTACAAGTTGTGACTGGAAATGAGACACTTACAGAGGACTATTATCCTCAGTAATTTTCTATCCAAGTTGTCAGACCCTGGTGGCTTGTTATTGTTGATAGACAAAAACAATTTTTTACCTCTTCCACACTTACTGTACGCTACAGAATTCAAAATTACAATGCTTGTCTTTCAAAATGTGGTCAGATATACCTGGTTGTGTAGTATCAGCTTCTGTTGCTGGCATGTTATGCCTAAAATTGCAATCTGGCCATTGAAAAAAATCATTAAAGTAGTTGGCAATATCAGTGGATTTTGTGATCTGATTAAATTTTTTTCCCCAAAATTAAATGTACGTTTTTTTTCTATCATTCTTTGTCATTTATCTTAATTTCATAGCAATGTTTCTTCTTCTTTTTATTCAGTTTAGTCACATGATTTCTCAATTCATTTGCCAAATCTGTTGTACAAACAGATTTTTTGTGAGTATCATTAAGGAAAACAGAAAATGAATTACAAAATGATGCATCTGCAAACATCATCTATCACTAAGATGTCTAGTTTTAGGGGAAGTGTCTTATTATAAATACATTTCACATTTTAGTTAAATTGTGTAGAAATACAGCAAATGATTCAACATGAATTGAATACAGGTGGGTGAAAATAGAACAGTAGTGATGAATACAGTAATAAAACTGATTAATACAGTAATATAACTGATGAATACAATGATATAACTGATGAATACATTAATGTAACAGATGAATACAGTAATATAACCGATGAATACAGTAATATAACTATAGATGCCACTGGGTGAAAATAGAACAGTAGTGATGAATACAGTAATAAAACTGATGAATAAGTAATAAAACTGATGAATACAGTAATATAACTGATGAATACAGTAATATAACTGATGCCACTGGGTGAAAATAACACAGTAGTGATGAATACAGTAATATAACTGATGAATACAGTAATATAACTGATGAATACAGCAATTTAGCTTCTTTGGGCTAGGGGGCACTATTTTCACATCTGGATGAAAAGTGTGCCCAAACTAAACTGCCTGCTACTCAGGCCCAAAAGCTAGGATATGCATATAATTGGTAGATCTGGATAGAAGACACTCTGAAGTTTCTAAAACTGTTAATATCATGTCTGTGAGTATAACAGCACTTATTTGGCAGGGAAAACCCTGAGGACAAACCATCCAGATTTTTTTTTTTTTTGAGGTCACTCTCTTTTCAATGAGTTCTCTATGTGTATCTAGATTTTTAAGGCACCTGCTTGCAGTTCCTATCGCTTCCACTGGATGTCAACAGTCTTTAGAAATTGGTTGATGTTTTTCTTTTGAGAAATTGTATTGTATTGATCACAGTTTATCCCGTCTTGAATTTGATCGATTATTTACGTAAAAAAATACCTAAAGTTGTATTAGAAAAGTTGTTTGAAAAGTTTGGATCAAGATTACAGGTAACATATTACATATTTTTGTGGTCATGTTGCGTGAGTTGGAACCAGTGTTTTTCTAAATAAAACACGCCAAATAAATGGACATTTTGGAGATATAAGGACGGAATTTATCGAACAAAAGGACCATTTATGATGTTTATGGGACATATTGGAGTGCCAACAAAAGAAGATCTTCAAAGGTAAGGCATTAATTATATCGTTATTTCTGAGTTGTGTCGCACCTGGCAGGTTGAAAAATGATTGTCATGTGTTTGTATGCGGGGTGCAGTCCTCAGATAATAGCATGGTTTGCTTTCGCCGTAAATCCTTTTTGAATTCTGACATGGTGGCTAAATTAACAAGAAGTCAAGCTTTAATTCGGTGTATTGTACTTGTGAATGTACGAAAGTTAAACATTTATAATATTTTTGGCGCTCTTCCATTTCACCGGATGTTGTCAAATCGATCCCGCAAAAGGGATTTGATCCACAAGAAGATAACTGATGAATACAGAAATATTCCCTTCATGAAACATCCGACCACAACAGAGTTTCAGTAGCTAGAGGCTGCAGGGTCACAGAAAACCACAAGCCAAGGACACAAACAAGCAGCCAATACAGAAAGATTAATGGTGTCAAAGCACCACCCTGGTCCAACAAAGCCAAAGCAGAAAACCATCAGGCCTAACAAACCACAAGCCACTGAAACACATCACAGACACATTTATATTTACATTTGACATTTTAGTCTTAGCCAGAGAGGCTTACAGTTAATGCATTCATCTTAAGATATTGTTCATTTCAGGGGTAACCCACCGACACCCCACACACACACTCACACCCACACAAGCAGCCAATACAGAGAGATAAATGAGGTCAAAGCACCACCACCCTGTTATTCTGGCCCTGACAGGGTTGGTCCTACAAACACAAAGCACCACCCTGTTATTCTGGCCCTGACAGGGTTGGTCCTACAAACACAAAGCACCACCCTGTTATTC
>NW_019949056.1:12319-12624 GCF_002910315.2 Salvelinus sp. IW2-2015
CAGGGTTGGTCCTACAAACACAAAGCACCACCCTGTTATTCTGACAGGGTTGGTCCTACAAACACAAAGCAGCACCACCCTGTTATTCTGACAGGGTTGGTCCTACAAACACAAAGCACCACCCTGTTATTCTGGCAGGGTTGGTCCGACAAACACAAAGCACCACCCTGTTATTCTGACAGGGTTGGTCCTACAACACAAAGCACCACCCTGTTATTCTGGGCCGGACAGGGTTGGTCCTACAAACACAAAGCACCACCCTGTTATTCTGACAGGGTTGGTCCTACAAACACAAAGCACCACCC
>NW_019949057.1:0-2044 GCF_002910315.2 Salvelinus sp. IW2-2015
ACCCATTCTGAGTAGATGTGCCACTGAGTAGTGTGATTGAACCCATCTGATAATATGATAGTGTGGATACCCTATTCTGAGTAGTAATGTATAGTGGAATACCCTATTCTGAAGAGTATGATAGTGTGGATACCCTTTCTGAGGATAGAGTGTACTAAGTCTGTGATAGTGTGGATACCCCATTACTGAGTAGTATGATAGTCAGTCGATACCCCATTCTGGGTATATGATAGTGTGGATAACCCCCATTCTAGAGATTGTAGTGTGACATTCTGTTAGAATGGTGGATACCCCATTTCTGAGTAGTAGTGATAGATGTGGATACCCTATTCTGAGTAGTGTTGATAGTGTGGATACCCCATGCTGAGTGTAGTGTGTTAGTGGGGATACCGCTATTCTGAGTAGTGTGATAGTGTGGATACCCCATTCTGAGTAGTATGATAGTATGGATACCCCATTCTGAGTAGTACAGTAGTTGGATATTAGTCTCTTTGGAAGAGTTTATGACTGCGTTCTGATTCTCTACCCTTCTCCAGAAGTGTACACTCGTGCATTTAAAAGCATTGGATTAATGCAAGWATGGRTGGAGGGAGTTTCCAACCTATTCCTGACACCATTTATTTTAAATGGGGGAGAGTAGGACTGCACACTTGTCTGTGTTACTGTGAGCTTATGTCAAATTGGAATTTCCATCCTTGGCAAAGATCATAAAGTTGTATTTTAAATATTATTATGCTCTCGCTTTCCATTCTATATGACTTCTCTCTCCTCCGTGTCCCCGTTTGATGACGTCACGATGCTCCCCCTTGCCCGTTTGCTGACGTAATGTTTTGTTCCCCCTGCAGTTCCGTTGACAGAAGACGAGTGGGTCCCTCTAGAGCTGTGCTTTGGGATGCCCCTATTTAGCTCTGAGCTCAACCGCAAAATATGCCGAAAGATCGCCTCCCACGGCCTCTGTAGCAAAGACAGGTACGAGAAGAACATAATGAGTTTTTTTTATGTCTTAAAAGGGAGAAGGTGTTGATTTATAAGCGGTCCTTTGTAGCTCAGTTGGTATAGTATGGCGATGTTAACTCCAGGGTAGTGGGTTTGGTTCCCTGGACCACTCATACGTAAAAWATATGCACGCACGACTGGCTGGAAGTCGCTAAGGATAAAACCGCCTGCTAAATGGCATATATTTTATTATTATTTACTACTATAATTTTTTTTTTAAGAACGTAAGTTGACGGTGTAATTCTTTGTTGTTTCAGCCTTCAAGACTTACTTCATTCCAGCCGAAAACTATCAGTGAATGTTCTGAGTTTTGTTCAGTCATTCCAGGTAAAAGGTCTCTCTGTGTGTGTTCTGTACTATTCTGCCTCAATGCCACTTGAAGAGCGCCCCTGTCAAACCAGCCAGTCGCATAATGACAACCAGAACACTTTGTTTCCCTTTAAAACAACACTCAAGTCTAGACAGACATCCCACACACATTACAAAATAGGATTGCTGGTTTGTTGTAGAGAGGAGGTGTCGTCTCCTGTATGTCTCCCAACACCACCACAATGTTGTGTCTCTCTTGTCGTGATGTGTGTTTTGTCCTATATTTTTAATCCCAGCCCTCGTCCCCGCAGGAGGCCTTTTGCCTTTTGGTAGGCCGTCATTGTAAATAAGAATAGTTAAATAAAGGTTAAATATAACAATACAAAAATAAAAATGAAAGTACCTGGGTACACAACAGAAAAGATTATTAATGTTTTCCAACTGTAAATTTGAATTTCGTATTGCACAATTCCAGGTATTTGTTATTGGACAACTCCTGCCCTTTCAATCCATTTTCTTCCGCTTGGTGCCTAATGAACACGACCCTGTACTGTATTATACACAACTGACCTTTGACCCCTGACCTGTGTGTCCTGTAGGATGGCAGCCAGGGTCAGCCCGACCCTGACAGTGGAGTGTCCGGTCCTCTCAGCCAGCCCCCGGCCGAGTCTGGTGTTCCGCTGCCCGCTCTCAACCTCATCTTCAAGGACGGACAGCTGAGGGAGTGGAGTGGACGAGC
>NW_019949057.1:2173-12617 GCF_002910315.2 Salvelinus sp. IW2-2015
TCTCTAGCCCTGCACACAGACAGACCACAGACCTGATAGAGCCCTCATCCAAATTCTCAGGCCCTGCAAAAGACGCTTACCTCTTATAGACCCCTCCACATCTCAGCCCTGCACGAAAGACCTTTATAGACCCAGCTCCACATCTCAGCCCCTGCAGACAGACCACGTTCCTTAATCATCGACCCCCTCCACATCTCAGCCCCTGCAGACAAGACCCAGACCTTATAGACCCCTCCAATCTCAGCCCCTGAGCCAGAGACCCAGTCATTATTAACCCACCCACCATCTCAGCCTGTAGACAGCCAACAAGCACCAGACCTTATAGACCCCTCAATCTCGCCCCTGCAGACAGACAGTACTTATAGACCCCGCTACGCACATTCCAGACCTGACAGAAGAACCCTTATAGCCATCCCATCTCAGGCCCTGCAGAAAGACCCTTATAGCACCACTCCACCATCTCAGCCCCATGGCCGACACAGCCTATAGACCCTCTCACATCTCCAAAGCCGTTCGCAGGGACAGACCAGACGTCCTTATAGACCCCTCATCCAGCACTCTCCAGCCCGCCCTGCAGAAAGACTAAAGATTTTGCCCCTTCACAAGTAACGTGTCGCTCTCCACACCCTACTGTAATTATCTCTTCCTGTGACTTTTCCTCTCCTCCACAATTCATATGTCCTATGGATCAGCAACCAAACCGCTCCTCTTCGCTCATATTTTCTGATGATCAGAACCAACCCCTCCTCTTCCTCATATTGTCCTATGATCAGAACCAACCCCTCCTCTTCCTCATATTGTCCTATGATCAGAACCAACCCAACCCCTCTTCCTCCTCCTCCTCCTCATATTGTCCTATGATCAGAACCAACCCAACCCCCCCTCTTCCTCCTATTGTCCTATGATCAGAACCAACCCAACCCCTCCTCCTGATCAGAACCAACCCAACCCCTCTTCCTCATATTGTCCTATGATCAGAACCAACCCAACCCCTCCTCTTCCTCATAATGTCCTATGATCAGAACCAACCCAACCTCTCCTCCTGATCAGAACCAACCCAACCCCTCCTCCTGATCAGAACCAACCCAACCCTGCATGATACCACTGCACTAAATATTTCTGAAAAGACTTTGTCATTAACGTGTTGTTGCTTTCATGATAAAATGTGTGGTCTTTAAATGGCCCCGTGAGACTAGCGTGGTGCTCTTCTCCTCTATAGCCCGATCATACAGCACGTTGACTCAAAAACCCGTTCCCTTTTCATCCATGGGGGTATTGTTGTTGCTCGTGATGATTCCCAGAGGTGCAGTTCTTCTTTAGGTCATCCTTGGATCAGAAGAGAGCTTGAACCTGAGCTTGTCTTTCTTTTAAAGAAAACAAATACTATTTGAACCCAGGTCTGCTTGGGTTATCCAGACAACACCAAAGCCTGGACCTAGTCCCTCACAGAGAAGAACCATATTAGAATCCGTGTTCTGTCTACGACACTGTTTATTCATAGTGGGAGTTTTTCCCTGTCAGAATCTGTAATGCTCCTTCGAGAATAGAGTACAGTAMTACACTCAGTAGTACACTCAGTAGTACACTCAGTAGTACACTTCATATTACACTCAGTAGTACACTTCATATTACACTCAGTAGTACACTTCATATTACACTCAGTAGTACACTCAGTAGTACACTCAGTAGTACACTCAGTAGTACACTCAGTAGTACACTCAGCAGTACACTCAGTAGTACACTCAGTAGTACACTCAGTAGTACACTCAGCAGTACACTCAGCAGTACACTCAGCAGTACACTCAGTAGTACACTTCATATTACACTCAGTAGTACACTCAGTAGTACACTCAGCAGTACACTCAGTAGTACACTCAGTAGTACACTCAGTAGTACACTTCATATTACACTCAGCAGTACTCAGCAGTACACTCAGCAGTACACTCAGCAGTACACTCAGCAGTACACTTAGTAGTACACTCAGTAGTACACTCAGCAGTACACTCAGTAGTACACTCAGCAGTACACTCAGTAGTACACTCAGCAGTACACTCAGCAGTACACTCAGCAGTACACTCATTTCCACCCCATAATGGTTGTTTTATTTGCATGGACGGGTTCAGTCTCCATTTCCACCCCATAATGGTTGTTTATCGTTATTGACCCCTACCCTGCATAACTAGTCTCCTATTGATGGATTGATCTATTATTGACCCCTACCCTCCATAACTAATCTGCTATCGATCGATTGATCTGTCAGACCCCTATCTGTCTGGTAGACCCAGGGCCGGCTCCAGGCATAAGTGACATAAGCTCAGTCGGGGTCTCAACTCACGGAGAGTTAGAATAGTAACACCAGGTGCAAGTTGGACACAGTTTGATCACGTTTTTCTCTGTTATGTCAGTCACTGAACAGTCAATCATACATGTCAAGCCTAACACTTTTAGTTGGTCAAGTTTGTCTAAGCCAGCTTGGTAGTAATCATGGTCAACATATTCAATAGCACGCAAGGCACTGTGTCCAGGGCCCCCCCCCCCCTCTCACTTCAGATATCATTAAATGGCAATCCCACAACGGTCAAACGTTAGTAAACCTGCTCATCAAAGGGTTTTCTATTTGTACTATTTCCAACGTGTTGTGAATAATTAGTCGATAGAACTCAAAACTATGAAAAAACACACTATTGGAATCATTTAGTAACAAAAGAAGTGTTAACAATCAAATAAGATTTTCTACTAGTTTGAGATATCTTCAAAAGTAGTCCACCCATTGTCTTGATGCAGCTCTGCACCCTCTCCAATTCTCCTCAACCAGTCCCCTGAAAGTTTTCCAACATCTTTCAAGGAATATCCACATATGCTGAGCATCTTGTTGGTTTTGCGTTTTCATTCACTCTGCAGTTCGCAACTCATGCCCAAACCATCTAGATTGGTTGAGTCGGACTTGGACAGGACATCGTTGCATGCAAGCTTACCATCATCTCCTTCTTCGTCAATAGCCCTTAACACACCTGAGGTGTGTTGGTCATTGTCCTGTTGAAAAACTAAATTATTAGCTCCACCTAAGCAAACAGGAGGATGCGTATCGCTGCAAGAATGCTGTTGTAGCCATGCTGTAGTGAGTGCTTGAATTCTAAATAAATCACAGACAGTTCATCCACAAAAGGCCCCCCACAACATAACACACTCCTCAGCTCTCTCACAGTGGAATAACACATGCGAATCATCGGTTCACCACACCTCGTCTCACAAAGACTCCATACAAAAAAAAGATGTTCATCGGTCAGTTAATTGTTATTGTTCTTGGCCCAAGCAAGCGTTTCTTTATTATTGCTGTCCTTTAGTAGTGGTTTCTTTGCGAATTTGACCATGAAGCTGATTCACACACTCTTCTGACAGTTGATATGTTGAGATGTCTGTCTTTACTTAACTTTGTGAAGGCATTTATTTGGATGCTATTTCTGAGCTAGTTAACTATAATAAAACTTATCTCTGAGCAGAGGTAACATTGGTCTTCCTTTTCTGCTGGCGGTCCTCAGAGAGCCACTTCCATTTCATTAAGCGCATTGTGTTGATTGTGATCTGCTACTTGAAAGAAAACTTTCATAAGTATCTTAATGTTCTGTACTTGACTGACCTTCATTCTTAAAATAATGATGAATGCTCGCTTTCTCTTTGCTTATTTGACTGTTTCTGTCAATAATTTGGACTTGTCTTTACCAAATAGGTATTTCGGTATACCCCCCTCTTGTCACAACAACAACTGATTGGCTCAAATGCACTAAGAAGGAAACAAATTGCTCACAAATGTAACCTTCAATATTAAAAGGCATTCCAGGTGACTACTCTCGTGAGGCTTGGTTTGAGAGAATGCCAGCGTGTGCAAGCTGTCATCAAGGACAAGGGTGGCTATTTATCTTGTTGATGATCTGTTTTGGTAGCTAAATGATTCCATATGTGTTGTATTTCATAGTTGATGTCTTCACATATTTATCTCTACAATCAGAAAAGTAGTGAAAAGAAGAAAACCCTTGATTACCCGGTAGTGTACGAGTCCATGGCAAAATGTGTAGAATTTACAATTTTCACTTTTAACGTTAATTTTTCTCTCTCGCACGTCGGGAGGGGGGGGGGAGGCACAAAATGTTTGCCTGCAAGGTGGGCAACAAATCTCGCTAGGTCTTCACAAAGGCTCAGACCTATCCATGTGTGAACCCTTACAGTAATCCACCCCTCCATCCTAAACCTTCCACAACAAGATGTATAGAGTTAACCATATATACATTATTACCAAATGTTACCACATTAGTTACCATTAGTTACTATTAGTTACCAATATTTTTATATAATGTCCAACCTTGCAATTTTCGGAATTTTTGTTGTAGTCTTGTTCGATGGGACAGTACAAAAAATGTTCAAATTCCAACGATATACAAGAATGTGTGTAAATTGGAGTGGGGAAAAATGTACATTCCTCCTGAGTCTTCGTCATTTGGGCTGAGATGTTGTTATCAAATGTTAAATCAATAAGCTGTATGTTACAGATCAAAATATACCCCAACTAATGTGTTTGGGAGTGTTATCTGTCTAATAGCAGTTGAAGTGGGAAGCTTATATACACTGCTCAAAAAAATAAAGGGAAACCTTAAACAGACACAATAGTAACCAATGTCATCACCACTTTGTGGAAATCAAAATTCCCTTAGGAAGCACACTTGGATTGACAATTACATTCACATGATGTTGTGCAAATTGGATAGACATAAATGGAAATTATAGCGATCTAGCAGTGACACCCCAATATAAAGGATGGTTCTGCAGTGTGACCACAACCACTTCTCAGTCCTATGCTTCCTGGGCTATGTTGGACTTTGAATGCTGTGCGTGTGCTTTCACTCTAGTGTAGCATGAGACGAGTCTACACCCACAACAATGGCCTCAGGTAATGAGCTCATCCAAGTGATGACACATCAATGGCAAGCTTGGCAAAAGGTTCTGCTGATGTCTGTCAGCGTACTGTCCAAGATGGAGGCGCTACCAGGAACAGGCATTACATCAGGACGTGGAGGAGGCCGTAGGAGGGCAACAACCCAGAGCAGGACCGTACCTCGCCTGCCGCTTGTACTCCTTGCACAAAGTGGAGGTAGCGGTACCTGCTCGGGGTTCGTTGCCAAACACGGCCTCCTCCACGCTTCCTGATGTATGGCCTGGTCTCTGTAGGCCCCCATGTCTACACTACGTCTGACAAGATCACAGCAACCTTGCTCTGCACAAGTCGCATTGATGCCTCTGGATGATGTGCATACCGATTCCTCAAGCTCCGTAGCAATGCACCAGGTTGTAGCGGATGCGAGCTTCAACTGGAGCCAAGTGGAGAGAGCGGAGAGACGGTGATTGAGAGAACTTGGGAAGGTGATACACACAGACGGGCGGCGCTTCTGGATGAGTGATAGGGGTTTAATGGGACAGGCGGACCAGCCAACAGCGACAGTTGGCATAATCCAAGGGGGCGAGATACAATGCCTGGATTTCGACCTGCGCCGCTCTACTGTGTGAGGCAGGGTCCGTACTCTCAAGTTGTAGAGCTAACTTACAGGACGGGTCACCGGCCTTGATGTTAGTTTGTAGAACGACAGAGAGTGTTGACCAGGATCACGCCAAAGTGTTCTAGCGCTCTGGGAGGACACATAGGGTGTGGTCACCGTGATGGCGAGATCATGGTAACGGGCAGTCCTTCCCGAGGAAGAGAGTGCTTTCCGGCTTCAGTCAGTTGAAGGTGGTGATCCGTTCATCACACTGATATGTGTGACCAAACTCAGAGATGCGATTTCGCACTGGTTATCAAGAGGAAAGGGAGTAATTAATTGTGTGTCAGCTATGATGACTCAGATTGATACTGAGGCTGGTGACAGTGACAGCTATTATGACCTCTCTGTAGCTGAGGCAGTAACGCATATGCCCTCTTTACCTGTGGTCAGTGACTATGATACCTCTCTGTAGCCTTGGCGACATGGACAGCACGATGACCTCTGCTGTAGCCTGTGGCAGGGACAGCATGTACCTCTTGTTAGCCTTGGGACATGACAGCATGATGGACCTCTCTGTAACTTGGGACGAGTGACAGCATGATGACCTCCTGTATCCTGCTGGGACGCTAGTGATCTCTTGTAGCCTGTGGGACAGCATGATGACCATCTCTGTAGCCTTTGGGACAGCATCGTATTCTCGTACTTGTGGGACAGCATGAGACCTCTCTGTAGCTATGTGTGGGACAGATTGATACTCTCTTAGCCTGTGGACAGGTGACAGTATATACTCTCTCTTAGCTGTGAGCAGTGACAATCATCGATTGACCTCCTTCTGTTTCCTGTGGACGAGCACTGGTAACGGGATTAAATGGCTAGCTACGTATGCGTTACGCCTACTTACGTTTCAATCAGTACAGATCACTGCTCTGGAACCTAGAAGTAGTGTTTCACCTTCCTCTGCATAGGCCCGCTTGGAGAATCCCGGTCGCGCCCGTGTCGGCGAGCGTTTAAAGTTATACTTTACAATTTGACTGTTACCCGATCACTGTTGCTGCGAAAGGAGGAGTGAAAGCGGTGAGTTAACGGAGTTGAAATGGTAGCTAGTAGCGGTACGCGTACAGACGTCTCAATCATTTACGTCACTTCGCTTCTGATAACTAGAATAGTTGCCCCTTGCTCTGCAATGCCGTGGCTTTGTTGGACGTGTGTTAACGACGCTTCGTGGGTGACTGTTCGTTGATGTTGTGAAAGGTCCTGGTTCCGCCCGTGATCGGGCGCGAGGGGCAGTTCTAAAGTTTACGTTACACATGTATACCTCTCTATACTGTGGCGACGCATGATACCGCTCTGGTATGCCGTGGACAGCCATATACCTCCTCTGGTACCTGTGACAGCATGTACCTCTCTGTACTGTTGGGCAGTATTGTGACACATTCACCTTATCACCAAGTCTCCTGCAGTTAATGATGACTCAACATCTTTCAATTTTGTTTGAACTCCATGCTAAACTCAGGAGTTATGCCTCTGAATTTCCACATGCTAACTGATAGGATGATGTTTAGGCCCTAATTTCCACAATGTTAAATGATAGTTATTTCATGTTTGGGCACAAAATGATAAAGAAACAAGTCAGAAATAACATAACATACTGATGTTTTCAGCATAACAGACAACAGCAACATTTGTTCTGTTTATATACTTATATAATATATATATATATCACACACTACCGTTCACAAGTTTGGGGTCTACTAAAAACTTTTTTTAATATCATTAGAATTAACATCAAATTTGATCAGAAATACGTGTATCATTGTTACATGGTTTAATTACTATTGTAGCTGATAATTGTGATTTGGGTTTTTTCTAATGTCAATTAAATTAAATGTCTTCATTCATAATTTATGAATTTAAATTTAAATGATAAATAACTGGATTAGCTAATCACAACTTACCATATGGAAAACACAGAGTGATGGTTCTGATAATGCCTCTGTACGCCATACAATATTCCATTACAAAATCACCGTTTTCCAGCTACCTAATTCATTATATAACATTAACTAAGTCGTAACTGTATTTCTGACTCAATTAGTGTATTTTAAGGGACAAAAAAATTTGCTTTTCTTTCAAAACAAGGAAATTTCTAATGACCCCAAACATTTATTTGAACTGATAGGTTGATACAATATAAACAGCAAAAAAGAAAATCCTCTCGACTGCTCAACGCGTTTATTTTTTTTCCAGCAAAATTAAAATGTGAAATATTGATGAACATAACAATGAGTCTAACAACTGAAGACATAAACCTGACAATTTCCACAGACATGGACTAACAAAATGATAATAGTGTCCCTGAACAAAGGGGGGTCAAAATTTCAAAGTTAACAGTCAGTATCGGTGGTGGCAACCGCGCATAAAGACGCAGTGCATCTCGGGGCTCCTCATGGACTTGCACCAGATTGCCTAGTCTTGCTGCTGAAGTTACCCCACTTCTTCCACCAACATCTCAATTTCCGACATTTCTGGGGAATGCCCCTAGCCTCACCCTCCGATCCAACAGGTTCCGAACGTGTCTAATGGTAATAAATCCGTCTTCTTTCCTCCATGGCACAACACTACATCCTTGTCTGACAGAAATCACGCACAGAACGACAGCTATGGGTGTGCATGTCATGCTGAAGTGTCATGTCAGGAGACCTCTGCAAAGGTACACCATGATGAGAATGTTCCTGATAACGCCACAGCGTTGATTCCTGCACGTACAACAAGGCTCAGTCATATGCTGTGACAACCGCCCCAACCACCGAATGACCTCCACTCCAAATCGATCCCTTGCTCTTAGCAGTTACAGGCCTCGTTGTTGTGTACGCATCATTCCATTTGACGATAAACGCGAAATCCGAACCAGCCACCGCCTGGTGAACAAAAACCCCGACTACGTCAGTGAATGAAGACACTTTTCATCTGTCTGGTTCCAGCGTATGGTGTTCTGTTCACGTTGTTGCCGGGGATGTCTGGAAGACTGCCTAAAACAGCTACAAGCCCTCATGTCCGCTCTCTACAGCCTATTAGCAGACGATCCTAGTGCATGATGGAGGATTGGTTCCTGTGAAACCGGGCAGTTTTGTGCATCCTGTACCTGTCCTGCAGGTGCTGATTCAGATTGTACCGTACCATGCAGCGTTTCTTACACAGTGTCTGTCACGCCAGGCACGATTCCAGCGCCGTCCCTGCTCCCTGTAGCGCCTGCGTAATGCTCTCACCAGTACGAATTGCAATCTTATTGCCCTGCCACATGTTGCAGTCCTCATGCCTCCTTGAAGCATTCCAAAGCACATCACGCAATAATGAGCAGACCTGTGCATTCTTCTTTGAGTTTTCAGAAGTCATGTAGAAAAGCCTCTTTAGTTCCAATTCATTAATGTACCTTAATTGCCTACCGTCGAACTTAGGTCTTAACGGACGTTCCAAGTCCGTCATTCTTGGTTTATGGTTCAATAGAAACAAGCATGAAAACAGTGTTTAAACCCTTTACAAGAAATGTTATTTGGATTTCACGAATTATCTTTAAGCACATTGTACTGGAAAAAGGAGAAGTATTTATGTTATATATACACATACACAAAATGAGTCACATCCCCACACTTTGTAATATATGAGTATTATTCTCTTTCAGCTTCACAACACTGAAGAAATTACCCTTACAATGTAACAGTATTGAGTGTACACTTGTTATCAACAGTTGTAAATTTCTGTCCCCTCAAAAACATCAAACACAGCCAAAGGTTCTTTAATACCTCTGCAACAAACTGTGGGATACACCCGTAATAAAATGTCCAAATTGCCCAATTCAGCCATTTCCAATCCCCCCATTGTCAGTGACTCCAGTTTACCAAGCTCATTGTGAATTGGACAGTGTGTTAGAATTGCTGTCATCCTCTCAACAACTCCTCAGTAACTACTGGTCACTGGACAGTTCAAACATTGCACACTCATGGCAAAAGAACTCTCTGCAGATTCTCGAAAAAAGGATTTTCTCTACAATAAAATCACCTGGGCTATAAGAAATTCTAAGACCTGACTACTGCCAGCACTTGGCCAAACCATTACAGAGTTTAACTGACAGTTCCTTCATAACAGGCCTCGCCATGGCGACCAAAAAGTGATCGCAGTGCTCGAGACGCAGTATCCGAGGTTCGTCTTTGGAATAGACGCAATAGAGTCTGCATCATTGCCTGCAGAGGTTAAATGGGTCGCTCGCAGTGCTTCAGAACCTATACCCCGTACACTGCATCAAATTGGTCTCTAGCTGTCTCCAAAGGAACCTCAATCTAATGATGCACAAGAAAACCCACAAAACATGTTCTCTGAAACAAGCAGACTAAGACATGCATGACTGAACCATGTCCTGCATGTCTGTGAGACCAAAAAAACCTTCTTGTCAGATGGTGTCACCGTGTCGAAACATGAGTACAAAACAAGTGTGTCTGCCATACAGTACAAGCAGGGGTTGGATTTCATGGTACATTAGACTGAATTACGGTATATAACAAATTATTGTCCTATCCTAAACTAATTGACTTAATATCTTATTTCCTTTCCCAAGAGTAGAAGTAATGGAACTATGAGCAGAATGGTTTAAATATTTCACGCAACCACTAAACTTTCTTACCCATTGCTATTATGGGGGAGTTTGGAAAATCATGAAAGAAAATGGGCCACTACAGCTTTAATAGATTTTTCGCCTGTTGCAATCAATCTGCCTCCATCGAATCCAAATTCTCGGCGTTCACTATCGCCTCATTCGTGTACGGAAACTATTCATGCAGCCTACTTATCGGCGGAGCACGACATAAAATGTATTATCATCGGGCACGAGAGCCCAGCCTATAATCATCTTCTCATCTCTCTTC
>NW_019949058.1:0-12617 GCF_002910315.2 Salvelinus sp. IW2-2015
CATGCTGAGACATAAGGGAGTTTTATATAAATACTGTGGTGTCCCAGTGAGAATAAGGGAGAAATTTTATTTATTTAAATTACTGTGTGTCCAGTGGAGAATAAGGGAGTTTTTATTATTAAATACTGTGTGTCTCAGTGAGAATAAAGGGGAGTTTTTATATTAAATACTGTGTGTCTCAGTGAGAAATAAGGGAGTTTATATATAAATTACTGTGTCTCCCCAGTGAGAATAAGGGGAGTTTTATATTCAAAATAATGTGTGTCCCAGTGAGAATAAGGGGAGTTTTAAAATATTTAAATACTGTGTTCACCCCAGTGAGAATAAGGGAGTTTTATATTAATACTGTGTGTCCTTCAGTGAGAATAAGGGAGTTTTTTATATTAAATACTGTGTCTCCCAGTGAGAATAAGGGAGTTTTATATTAAATACTGTGTGTCCAGTGAGAATAAGGGAGTTTTATATATAAATACTGTGTGTCTCCAGTGAGAATAAGGGAGTTTTATTTTAAATACTGTGTGTCCCAGTGAGAATAAGGGAGTTTTATATTAAATACTGTGTCTCCCAGTGAGAATAAGGGAGTTTTATATTAATTACTGTTTGTCCCATGTGAAGAATAAAGGGAGTTTTTATATTAAATACTGTGTGTCCCAGTGAGAATAAGGGAGTTTTATATTTAAATACTGTGTGTCCAGTGAGAATAAGGGAGTTTTTTTAAAAATCTGTGCTCAGTGAGAATAAGGGTTTTTAAATGAAGAACCTTTAAGACTAGAGCTGTACCAGTCATGTGAGGGAGATGTGTTTACGATACACGCACAAAGCCTACCAGTGTAAATAGTCTGTTAACACCCCTGTGAGCACAGCTCAACTGTAATGAGCCCAGGTAGACAGACAACACACACACACACACACACACACACACACACACACACACACACACACACACACACAAAACAACACACACACCACACACACACACACACACCCCCCTGGTCTGAATGTTTATAACCGCAGCATGATGATGAGTAATCAATCTGAATCATCTAACACAATATTGATTAGAGAAGGTGACCTGAAACCAAGTGAATAACAAACCATAGCTGCCATCACTACCACCATTAGCCTACCACTGACAGACAGACAGACAGACAGACAGACAGACAGACAGACAGACAGACAGAACAGACAGACAGAGACAGACAGACAGACAGACAGACAGACAGACAGACAGACAAAGACAGCAAACAGACAGACAGACAGACAGACAGACAGACCCAGACAGACAGACAGACAGACAGACAGACAGACAGACAGACAGACAGACAGACAGACAGAAGCAGAGAGAGACAGACAGAGAGAGAGAGAGACAGACAAGACAGACAGAGAGAGACAATAGATAGAGAGAAGAGAGACAGACAGACAGACAGAGTGAGTGACAGATAGAGGTAGAGAGAAAGAGAGCGAGAGAGCCAGAAGGAACAGACAGATGGACAGACAGACAGAGACGCAGTAGACTGCAGACGCCAAAAACACCCTCTTCACTGTCAGTGTCCAGGGGTAATCATTCAAAGTGTGAATGCTACTTTGAAAATCGCAGATTCATCCTGCGGGAATTCATGTTATGACGAGGCGCTATTTATTTAGAAAAACTGTCAACGTGACTTTGGAGACAAAGAGTGGTTCTTCCAGTAATAACGACTCAGCCGCGCACTGGCCGTTGTCCAGACTGGCTTGCGCGACTGGAGATGAAGACAAGAGGAGAGGGCGGAGAAGAGTAGAGCGAAAGGGTGTACGTGTACTGGCCCTTTAAGGAACATTCAAATCCATCGGAGTGTCGCATCAGCCCCTTGAGAGAATCGAATCAGTAGCGTTCCTCCTTCAGTTAGATAGGGACCGTACCTCAGCGATAGAAGACCCGCTACGCAGTTCACTGTACGGGTAGAGACGACAACTTTAGACACACACAAGTCCAGACGCATGGGGTAGCGTTAATAACACAGCTAATCATGAGAGACAACTGGATTCTAATTATCATGCMGTTWCTGYTGTTTCCGCTGACAGGTGAGTCGCCACGTTTTTCATGTGCTGTTTATTGTGGTTTTACTGCTTTAGGTTTTGGCTGTGGTTTATATATAGTGTGTATGGGTATGTTATGGTTTATATATAGCGTGTATGGGTATGTTATGGTTTATATATAGTGTGTATGGGTATGTTATGGTTTATATATAGCGTGTATGGGTATGTTATGGTTTATATATAGCGTGTATGGGTATGTTATGGTTTATATATAGCGTATATGGTTATGTTATGGTTTATCCTATATCCTATGGTTGATTATACACTATATATACAAAGGTATGTGGACACCCCTTAAAATGTGTGGATCGGGCTATTTCCACCTCACCCGTTGCTGACAGGTGTATAAAATCGAGCACACAGACATGCAATCTCCATAGACAAACATTATCAGTAGAATGGCCTTACTGAAGAGCTCGGTGGCTTTCAATGTGACACCATCATAGGATGCCACCTTTCCAACTAGTCAGTTCATAAAATTTCTGCCCTGCTAGAGCTCCCCCCGGTCAACTGTAAGTGCTGTTATTGTGAAGTGGAAAAGTCTAGGAGCAACAACGTCTCAGCTGTGAAGTGATATGCCTCACGAGCTCACAGAACGGGACCRCYGAGTGCTRACGCATGTAGCTCGTAAAAACGGTTTGTCCTCGGTTGCAACACTCACTACTGATTTCCAAACTGCCTYTGGAAGCAACGTCAGCACAATAACTTTTCATCACAAGTACTGTTCATCGGGAGCTTCGTGAGCTTCAATGGGTTTCCATGGCCGAGCAGCCGCACACAAGCCTAAGATCACCATGCGCAATGTCAATTGTCGGCTGAAGTGGTGTAAAGCCCGCCGACATTGAGCTCTGGAGCAGTTGAAATGCGTTCTCTGGAGTGATGAATCACGCTTCGCCATCTGGCAGTCCGATGGATGAATCTGAGTTTGACCAACTGTAAAGTTTGGTGGAGAGGAGGAATAATGGTCTGGGGTGTTTTCAAACTTTTTGGTCATAGCGTAGGTAGACCTACCATGGGGGTGTAGTCTAATACATGTCGTTTCGGGTGTTGGTATGGAGTTGTGTTGTGTTGGTATGGAGTGGGGTTGTGTTGTATGGAGTGGGGTTGTGTTTGGTATGGAGTGGGGTTGTTGTTGGTATGGAGTGGTGTTTTGTTTGGTATGGAGTGGTGGTGTTTTGGTATGGAGTGGTGTGTGTTGGTATGGAGTGGTGTTGTGTTGGTATGGAGTGGGGTTGTTTGGTATGGAGTGGGGTTGTGTTTGGTATGGAGTAGTGTTGTGTTGGTATGGAGTGGGGTTGTGTTGGTATGGAGTGGGGTTGTGTTGGTATGGAGTGGGTGTTGTGTTGGTATGGAGTGGGTGTTGTGTTGGTATGGAGTGGTGTTGTGTTGGTATGGAGTGGTGTTGTGTTGGTAATGGGTGGTGTTGTGTTGGTATGGAGTGGTGGTGTGTTGGTATGGAGTGGTGTTGTGTTGGATGGAGTGGGTGGGTGTGTTTGGTATGGGTGGTGGTTGTGTTGGTATGGAGTGGTGTGTGTTGGTATGGATGGGTTGTTTGGTATGGAGTGGTGGTGTGTTGGTATGGAGTGGGGTTGTTGTTGGTATGGAGTGGTGTCACTCGGGCAAAAGCTTTCCCGGCACTTCCTTGGCCAATGGCCTGTACTGTATTTTATAGCATCATATTGGACATTTTAGCTTATTAGGCTATTCCACTGTTTTGTTATGCATGGTAACACACACACACACACCACACACACACACACACACACACACACACACACACACCACCACACACCACACACACACACACACACACCCCACACACACACACACACACACACACACACACACACACACACACACACACATTGTTATGTCTATCCAATGAAATATTCATACATTTTAGCAACATATGTTGGCTTCCGCGCATAACATGTGGCAGCAGGTAGGCTAAACATGTCTGGAAGTTAGGCCCATGTTGTTTACATTGTTATTACCAGGCTACTGAACTCCAGATGCAGAATAAGCTGATCTGATGCAATAAACCCATGTTTATTCACTACACGGCTTAGACAGGCAGACACACACACGCTGTCACAGTTGTGATCCCCACTTAGAGAGAGAGAGAGAGAGAGAGAGCTATAGTGGATTCTCTATTTCAATTTCCATGGTTGCGTAATCCATTTTTTTTGTTCCCTCATCGTTTCTCACGCGTTAGGTGTGCTGTAAACCTATACACTGTAAAAAATAAAAAATAAAAAATAAAAAACACAAATCTAGTTGTTTCAACTAATTATTATTATTAATTAACTGGTTGCACAGACTTTTTTTTATTGTTTACTCAACTTTTCTTGGACTAAAACAATTTATTTGGGCCAAACTTAACTTAAAATTAGATATTTGCTCAATCTGTCTCATATGTTCATTCAATAAGCAATATCGTACCTAATAAAGGCTGTGGAACTCACACAGTGCTTTTAACATACAATGTTTCAACTTACACATTTGACACATAACATAATTTGTCCATGTTCATTTATTATTTAACATGTTCTCATCTGAGATTTGAACTCACAACCTCTTGGWTCYTGGCATTCCCATCTTATTGCTKCYCCATGMTAAGGTCAGGGAACACTTTGACCGGGAAGTAGAGTAAACAATAACATGCTGTGTGGAACCAGTTACTTACAGTGGCTTGCGAAAGTATTCACCCCCCTTTGGCATTTTTCCTATTTTGTTGCCTTACAACCTGGAATTAWAATAGATGTTTTGGGGGGTTTGTATCATTTGATTTACACAACATGCCTACCACTTTGAAGATGCAAGATATTTTTTATTGTGAAACGAACAAGATATATGACAAAAAAAACTGAACTTGAGCGTGTATAACTATTCACCCCCCAAAGTCAATACTTTGTAGAGCCACCTTTTGCAGCAATTACAGCTGCAAGTCTCTTGGGGTATGTCTCTATAAGCTTGGCACATCTAGCCACTGGGATTTTTMACCATTCTTCAAGGCTAAACTGCTGCTTCAATTTGGTTGGGTTCCGCTGGTGTACTGCAATCTTTAAGTGATACCACAGATTCTCAATTGGATTGAAGTCTGGGCTTTGACTAGGCCATTCCAAGACATTTAAATGTTTCCCCTTAAACCACTCAAGTGTCACTTTATGCTTAGGGTCATTGTTCTGCTGGAAGGTGAACCTCCGTACCAGTCTCAAATTTCTGGAAGACCGAAACAGGTTTCCCCTCAAGAATTTCCCTGTATTTAGCGCCATTCATCATTCCTTCAATTCTGACCAGTAGCCCAGGCCCTGCCGATGAAAACCCTCCCCACAGCATGATGCTGCCACCACCATGCTTCACTGTGGGGATGGTGTTCTCGGGAGATGAGAGGTGTTGGGTTTGCACCAGACATAGCGTTTTCCTTGATGGCCAAAAAGCTCAATTTTTGTATATGTTTGGGACTCTCACATGGCTTTTTGGACAACAAAACGTTTTGCTTATTTTTTTTCTTTAACAATGCTTTTTTCTGGCCACTCTTCATAAAGCCAATTCTGTGGGTGTACGGTTTTTAAAGTGGTCCTATGGACAAGATCCTATCTCCATCAACTCCTTCAGGGTTTCTTTGTCTCTTTGTTGCCTCTCTGATTAATGCCCTCCTTGCCTGGTCCGTGAGTTTTGGTGGGCGCCTCTCTTGGCAGGTTTGTTGTGGTGTCATATTCTTTCATTTTTTAATAATGGATTAATGGTGCTCCGTGGATGTTCAAACTTTCAGATATTTTTTTATAACCCAACCCTGATCTGTACTTCTCACAACTTTGTCCCTGACCTGTTTGGAGAGTTCCTTGGTCGTCATGGTGTCGCCCTTGCTTGGTGGTGTTGCAGACTCTGGGGCTTTCAGAACAGGTGTTATATACTGAGATCATGTGACAGATATGTGAACTTAGATTGACAAGGTGAACTTTATTTAACTAATTATGTGACTTCTGAAGGTAATTGGTTGCACCAGATCTTATGTAGGGGCTTCATAGCAAGGGGGGGAATAAATATGCACCCACCACTTTTCTGGTTTTAATATTTTAGAATTATTTGAAATAAGTTTTTTTTTTCATTTCACTTCACAATTTGGACTATTTTGTTTGTGTCCATTGACATCCACAATAGAATCCATTTAAATTACAGATTGTAATGCAACAAAATCGGGAAAAACGCCAAGGGGGATGAATACTTTTGCAAGATACAACTATACTGAACAAAAATATAAACGCAACATGCAACAATTTCAGAGATTTTACGGAGTTACAGTTCATAAGAAGGAAATCAGTCATTTAAATATTCCTTAGGCCTAATCTATGGATTTCACTGACTGGGATACAGATTTGAATCTGTTGGTCACAGATTGGGGCGGCAGCGTAGCCTAGTGTTAGAGCGTTGGACTAGTAACTGAAAGGTTGCAAGATTAATCCCTGAGCTGACAAGGTAAAAACCTGTTGTTCTGCCCCTGAACAAGGCAGTTAACCCACTGGTTCCTAGGCCATCATTGAATATAAGAATTTGTTCTTAACTGACTTGCCTAGTTAAATAAAGATAAAAAATAAATTAAAATACCTTTAAAAAAAGGTAGGGGTGACAACCATTTGCCTCATGCAGCGTGACTCATCTCCTTCGCATAAAGTTGATCAGACTGTTGATTGTGGCCAGTGGAAGGTTGTCTACACTCCTCTTCAATGGTGTGTGAAGTTGCTGGATATTGGCAGCACATTGGCCGTACATTATCATGCTGAAACATGTGGTGATGGCGGTGGAGAATGGCACGACAATGGGCCTCAGGATCTGTCACGGTATCTCTGTGCATTCAAATTGCCATAGATAAAATGCAATTGTGTTCGTTTTCTGTAATTTATGCCTGCCCTAGCATAGATAACCAACCGCACCATGGGGCACTCTGTTCACAACGTTGACATCAGCAAACCGCTCGCCCACGCAACGCCATCTCATTGGTCTGTCGGTTTCTGAGGCCGGTTGGAGTACCTAAATTCTCTAAAAGATGTTGTGGTAGAGAAATTTAACATAAAATCCTTTGGCACAGCTCTGGTGCACATTCTGCAGTCAGCATGTCAAATGCACTTCCCTGAAAACTTGAGACATCTGAGGCAGTGTTGTGTGACTAAACTACACATTTAGAGTGGCCTTTTATTGTCCCCAGCACAAGTGGCACTGTGTGTGATCATGCTGTTTAATCAGCTTCTTGATATGCCACACCTGTCAGGTGGATGGATTATCTTGGTAAAGGAGAAATGTCACTAACAGGGATGTAAACACATTTGGCTCAACTTAGAGAGAAATAAGCCTTTTTGGCGTATGGACATTTCTGGATCTTTTATTTCAGCTCATGAACATGATATTGTTGTTCAGTATATATATATATTTTTATTATTATTTCTAATATATTTTTTTTTACAGTGTACTGTTCACACACACACACACACAACACACACAACACACACAACACACAACACACACACAACACACACACACACACACACACAACACACACACCACACACACACACACACACCACAACACACATGCCCCATAGTGTTGTTTAATAAAGCTCTACGGTATTGTAATCTATCATCTTCAACCTGTTCCTTCAAGCCAGAGTCACACTAGTAGAAGTGGCACCCAATTCCTATTTAGTGCACTACTTTTGACCAGAATATCTATGGCCCTGGTTAAAGTAGTGCACTAACTAGGGAATAGGGTGCCAATTGGAGATGCTGACTATGTATTTGCATAACAAGGTAGTTGGTCGATCCGGGCTTTTCCACGAAAAGCTACAGCTGTTGTGTGTGTTGTGTGTGTGGTGTGTGTTTTGTTGGGTTTTGTGTGTGGTGGGTTGTGTTGGTGTGTGTGTGTGTTGTGTGTGTGTGTGTGTGTGTGTGTTTCTGTGTGTGTGTGTGTGTCTGTGTGTGTTGTGTGTGTGTGTGTGTGTGTGCTGTGTGTGTGTCTTGTGTGTGTGTGTGTGTGTTGTTCTGTGTAGTGTGTGTGTGTGTCTGTCTATGTGTGTGTCTGTCTTATGTGTGTGTGTGTTGTGTGTGTGTTGTGTGTGTTGTGTGTGTGTCTGTCTTGTGTGTTCGTGTTCTGTAATGTGGTGTGTTGTGTTCTGTGTGTGTGTTGGTGTGTTGTCTGTCTATGTGGTTGTCTGTCTTGTGTGTGTGTACAAGCTGTTACTGCCACACGAGCGTTTACAAATCATAACGGGATCAAATTCCACTTCAACCATTTAGTCGCTGTTAAGCGAGGCTCTCCCAGATCTAATGCTGCTGACCGGATGTTTACCCTTGTCAGAAAGGGATTCGATCCAGCAACCTTTTGGTTACATGGCCAACGCTCTAAGCCTAGGTACCTGCCGATACTCTTTGTGATGGGAAATTGATATATTGTTAGGTTCTAAGCAATCAAACGATAATGTTATAGTGATATGTTATATCTGTTATTCATAAAGATCATAGTCTTTTTAATAACAATTCACACATTTCCTCTAAAGCTGATCCCTCCCCATCCCCCATGCGTAATGATTAACACTTGATTATCAAGGATTATATCTGGTCTTTAGGATCATACTGTCTAACATTCACATAATCTAATCTTCGTGTATGATACCTTTATTACGGATTTCTAGAACATGCCTCTTAAAAATTAGTTCCTTAACTGAGTCCTTCCATGCTAACGAATCACATAGAACTGGCTTTAGTTTGTCTTTAACATTCCACATAAATGACTCAAGTCCCATCATTAACACTGATACAGGAATGCCTGGTCTTTAGATCAGTAAGTCTTTTAAAACCACATAACGGTGATGGGGCACCACCTCCCTGGTCTAATGATTAATCGTATTCAGCGATATTCTGGGTAAGGATAGCAAACCAATCACACTGGTCTCACCAGTAATTGATTAGCACTATATTAGGGAATAGTCTGGTTTCCTTTTGGATATAGGGAATCCTTCGATATGTGGTATGCCTATCCTATTCTAGCTCCTCTCGCACCTGTGTTATAATGGCCATCCAAGTGTCTGGTTAAAGTAGGGCTGGCAGTGCATACATAGGGAATAGGGCACCAACCTGGTTAAAGTAGTGCACACTCTAGGGAATAGGGCACCAACCTTGGTCTAAAGTAGTGCAACTACATAGGGAATAGGGCACCAACGTGGTCCTAAAGTAAGTGCACTAGCTAGGGACTGTAGGGTCATTTGGGATGCAGCCATGGCTGACGGCCCCGGGGCACTAACGGTCACATGAAGATCATGTTGGTGGAAAACTGCCCAGGCAAATTCATGTGTCGTTCTTCAGAAAGCTAGGCCTTTGTTCCAAATGGCACCCTATCTAACATATTTGGCATAGTTCTGAGTGCACCCTATGACATAATTTAGTGAACACTACTTGTTTGACCAGGGTTGGCACTATTACAATTTAGTGCCTACTTCTGAACCAGGGTTTGGCACCCTTTACATATTTAGTGCACTGTACAAGTGCACCCTATAAATTTGACATGCTTTAGCGGGTTGGCAACGCCTTTTCCATATTTAGTGGCACTACTTTGACGAGGTTGGCACGTCGTAGATTCCATATTTAGTGCACTAGTAACTTTTGACAGGTGTTGGCACCACTTGCCATATTTTAGGTTGCACTATCTACTTTGACGCAGGGTTGGCATACCTATTCCATATTTAGTGCACTACTTACGATAGTTGCATCTATTATATGCACTTTGAGCACGGGGCACACTACCTGTGGCACTTTTTATGAGGGCATGGGGATAGGTGGCCGTTGAGCGAGGGACTGGACAGGCTTGTGAATCTGAAACTCTAGGGGGGAAAAAACAAACTTCATACCTAATGTTGTTTTCTCCTCGCAGAAGTCTATTGATCTGCGCTGCAATTGGTGCAATCTTATGCTGAAACATCATTTTCCCAGAGTTTGTCGTGCAGGCATGCATCAGTGCAATCTTAGAACTGAAACACGTCTCGCGTCCCAAATTGCATCCTCTATTCCTGTGTAGTGCCTACTTTTTGACGAGTGGCACAACTATCCTATGTAGTGCACTCTTTTGACCAGGGGCACCATCATATGAAGTGCACATTGAGGTGATATCATACGGAGGCAAACTTGACATAGTTCCTATTCTATTGCACTCCTTACCAGGATAGTGAACACAAAGGAAAATACTGCAATTATGTTTCCTCCTCTAGAAGGCCTACTGATTGGCTGATTGGCTGTTTGACCTACGTTAATGTCTTATTTGCTAATGTGTGATGGATAACGTATGAGCTTGTTTGGGTTTAATTATGGTCTAACCAGACGTTGGTCCTAACTCCCTGTTGGATGATCAAAAATCCGTCAGCCAGATTGAATGTAAGTCCTGTTACAGCTGCACTCATTGAAGGAAGAACCTGGTTTACACCAGTCTGTTACACAGTCACGTTACTGTATACATGACTGCCACTGTACAACAGTTATAACTGACAAGCTTCACTTCCGTTTTTACACCCGATAGACTCCAAATGTCATTTACATCCAGTCTGTTACGTCTTTACGACTGAACATGACTGTCCACTGTTACACCGTCTGTTACTAACACCAGATGTCCCTGTACACGTCTGACACCAGTCTGTTTACAGCGCGAAGTGTCATGGTTAAACATAACAAAGTGCTGGGTTACTCCTCACGCTGAAACTGAACCATGACTGGTCCTGTTACAAGCAGTCTGTTATCCCAGTCTGTTACTAGACTGAACGAAGACTGTCCACTGTTACAACCAGTCTGTTAATCACGCTTTACTAGGAACCAAGACTGTCCACTGGTTACATTGTGCCAGTCTGTTAAACAGCTGCACGAGTCTGTTCTAGACGCACCATGACTGTCCACTGTTACAATACCAGTCTGTTTTACAACAGTCTATTTAGACCAACTAATGTCACTGTTAACACAGTTCTGTTACAACACGTATGTTTATAGATCTGAACCATAATGTACTGTCCAGTCTGCTTACACCAGTCTGTTACTAGCACTGAACCAAAGACTGTCACTGTTACACAGTCGTGTTACGTTGTTATAGACTGAACCGTACTGCCCTGTTTACACAAATGCGCCGTCTGTTACACCAGATTGTTACTAGAGACTGAACCATGACTGTCCACTTAAGTTACCAGTACGTGTTAACACAAGTCTGTTACAAGGTACTGAACATGATGTCTTACCCGTTGTTTAGACAACCACGTTCATGTCAACAGTTTAACATCTGATAGACTGAACCATGACTGTCCACTGTTAACCAGTCTGGTTTACTAGACGACAAGTCTGTTACTCCAGTACAATCTGTTAAGATGACACGATCGACCTGTTCACCAGCTGTTACACTACGCTTCCCTGTTACAGTCTTACCGTTCTGTTACTAGACTGAACCAGACTGTCCTGTTTACATTCCAGTCTGTACACGAGTCTGTTACAACGAACAGCTCACTGTAACCAGTCTTACAGTCTGTTACTACTGAACATGACTGTCTAACAATAATCTCTTGGTTGAGCATGTTTCTTCTCCATTCGACTCATATGCTAGCTATGTAGTCTTTTTCTATGTGCAGGTTTTTTGTCCCTAGCTGCTGTAACACACATAATAACTATTGCACATGGTCTTTAAATGTAAGTTCATTGTTGATGTGATCAATGTGTGTTGTGTTTCATCCAAGTGCTAGGGCTGTGTACACGAGCCTTAAACCACAGCCAGTAACAGCCTAGTCTACTGTTGACCATATATTGGGTCGTGTCCGTGTGGTATTCTCACAGTGGCTGGGCTAGAACAGCAAGCCTAGAAAACAGCAGTAAGCCTATGGTCTACTGTTGACCATATATGGGCGTGTTTGTGTGGTTCAATTCAGGTGGTCCAATCTGTCACTGTTCCCAGCGGACTCACTTTGGTGCGTTCGAAGGCGGGGCTCTGGAACTCCTGCGCTTGCCCATGACAACAACCCAACGCTCCGTCACTGTTGTCTCAGGGGGGGTGAGGTGGCAGAGAGAGAGGGGCACGTGCTGGCTGGAGGGGTGGGTGGAGGAGGGAGGAGGGTAGTGTTTGTTACGGTGTGCAGTCTGCCCAGGGATTATCACATGGGACGATAGCTGTATAACAACAACATAACCAAAGAAACTTCTCCATCTACGTTTTGTGGAAAGGTGAGGAAGGGGTGTGTTGTTTGTGTGTGGTTATTCTATGACTTGTGTCTATGTAGGTCTTTCTTCTTCTCTCTCCTCTCTCTCTGTCTCTTGTTCTCTGTCTCTCTTCCTCTCTCCTCTCTGTTTCTCTCTGTCTTGTCCTCCGCCTTTCTCCTCTCTTTAAACGGTCTCTTCTCTCTCGTTCTCTCTCTCTCTCTCTCGGTCGTCTCTCATCTTTCTCTCTGTCTCTGGTCTCTTCTGTCTCTCGCTGTCTGCTCTCATGTCTCTGTTCTCCCCTTGGCATCGTCTGTCTTGTCCTTGTCTCTGTCG
>NW_019949058.1:13425-14673 GCF_002910315.2 Salvelinus sp. IW2-2015
ATGTTATTGGACGGAGGTAGAGGACTATCAGAACCATAGAGAGAATGTTATTGGACGGAGGTAGAGGACTATCAGAACCATAGGGAGAATGTTATTGGACCGAGGTAGAGGACTGTGTCTGAGAGGTCAGCTGGGTTTCCGTGGAGACAGGGTGCAGGGAGATAAAACTGTGAGTTGTGGATTGTTTTTCCCACTAAATGAGATGAATGGGAGAGAACGGCTGAATGGGGATGTTATAGCCAGTTGGCACCCTATTCCCTATATAGTGCACTACTTTTGACCAGGGCCTATAGGGTAGGAGTGCACTATAATAGAGAGTCGTTTGGGACGCATGTTAGCATAAATCCATTGTGCCTCTCTAGGCTCTGCTCTGTTCGTTCTCTTGGTTTGTACACTCGCTGACGCTGTCTCTGTCTAGCTTCATAATCCCCTCCACTTTATGTGTGTCTTTTGGATATTTGAAGTTGTAAATACTGATGACAGGAGTTCTCAGGGTTGTTTTCAGGGAAATTGTCTGTGAATCTCAAACCAAAACCCCGTTGTCCTAGGCACATCTCCTCTTAGGGACGTACGGAGATATGAGAGGATCGGGTATACGTAGGTATAAGCAAATATGGGGATAATTCCCCTTGGCTTATCAGCGGGCAAGATGGATACCCTAACGTCTATTCAACTCTCTGAGATCAAGAGCTAAGGATTTGATATTCAGTCTCACCACAGCGTAACATGCAGAGGCAGAAATTAGTTTTGGAATATGAATGAGTGTAAATGAAGCCCAGAGGCAGTTTTAACGTCTAATCTACTCGGAGGATGTTGATCTATGATTTATGAGTTCTGTTCTGTTCTCTCCCTTGGCACGGAGAGGATTGAAAGCCTCTGCTATCTACGCTAGAGGTTTGTCTTGACTACAGTCATTTGGAACATCATTTCATTTCCATGACTGTAACAATCAGATGCATGAACTGGTATAGTACCGTCAAGGGTTCAAGGTTCAAGGTTCAAGGGTCTAGGGTTCATGCATGTACCGTAAAAAATGTTTCTTAAAACTACATTTAAAAAAAAGCATTGATCTGAATACAAAACAGGGGTTCTGATCCTGTTGTCGTCCTTCAGTATAATATTGACACCTTGTCGCAGTCCTTTGTGTGACAGTGTGTGTGATGCTGTGTGTGTGATGGTGTGTGTGTGATGCTGTGCGTGATGCTGTGTGTGATGCTGTGTGTGATGGTGTGTGTGATGCTGTGTGTG
>NW_019949059.1:0-20848 GCF_002910315.2 Salvelinus sp. IW2-2015
TGTTTTCCTCCGGTATTGAACACAGTATATCCCGTCTTAAATTTTATTGATTATTTACGTTAACTCTCTTGGGTACATGAGACGTTAGCGTCCCACCTCTTCAACAGCCAGTGAAACTGCTGGGCACCAAATTCAAATACAGAAATACTCATTATAAAAATTCAGAAAACAAAACATATTTTACATAGGTTTAAAGATGAACTTCTTGTGAATCCAACCATGGTGTCAGTTTTAAAAAATGCTTTACGGCGAAAGCATACCTTACGATTATTTGAGAACATATAGACAAATCAAACCACCACAAAACAAACCACTAGACAAATCATTACAAACAGTAACCAGCCAAGTAGAACAGTTACACAAGTCAGAAATAGAGATAAAATTAATCCTTTACCTCTGATGATCTTCACATGGTTGCACTCAGCAGACATTCATTTACTCAATAAATGTTCCTTTGTTCGATAAAGTCTCTATATATCAAAACCTCAATTTTGTTCGCGCGTTTTCTTCAGTAATCCACAGGCTCAAACGCAGTCAAAACAGGAAGACAAAAAAATCCAAATTGTATCCGTAAAGTTCATAGAAACATGTCAAACAATGTTTTAATTCAATCCTCAGGTTGTTTTTAGCCTAATAATCGATAATATTTCAACCAGACAATAACGTCGTCAATTTAAAAAGTAACAAGAAAGGCACTCTCTCGGTCTCGCACATGAAAAAGCTCTGTGACACTTTAGGGTCCACTCATTCAGACTGCTCTTACTTCCTCATTTTTCAGGATACAAGCCTGAAACAATTTCTAAAGACTGTTGACATCTAGTGGAAGGCATAGAACTGCAATTTGAGTCTTAAGTCAATGGATACTGTAATGGCATTGAATAGAAAATTACACAAACCCCCCCAAAAATACTTCCTGAATTAATTCTTCTCAGGTTTTCGCCTGCCAAATCAGTTCTGTTTACTCACAGACACTATTTTAACAGTTTTGGAAACTTTAGAGTGTTTTCTATCCAAATCTACCAGTTATATGCATATCATATCTTCTGGGCCCGAGAAGCAGGCAGTTTAATTTGGGCATGCATTTCATCCAAAATTCCGAATGCAGCCCCCTACCCTAGAGAAGTTAAGAAATACCTAAAGTTGTGTTACAAAAGTAGTTTGAAATGTTTGAACAAAGCTTACAGGTAACTTTTGTAGTCATGTTGCGCGAGTTGGAACCAGTGTTTTTCTGGATCAAATGCGCCAAATAAATGGACATTTTGGATATATATCGACGGAATTAATCGGYAAAAAAGGACCATTTGTGATGATTATGGGACATATTGGAGTGCCACCAGAAGAAGCTCGACAAAGTTAAGGCATGAATTATATCTTTATTTCTGCGTTTTGTGTCGCTCCTGGAGGGTTGAAATATGATGGTCTGTGGTTGCTATCCTCAGATAATAGCATTGTTTGCTTTCGCCGTAAAGCTTTTTTGAAATCTGACAGGTTGGCTGGATTCACAACAAGTGTAGCTTTAATTTGGTATATTGAATGTGTGATTTCATGAAAGTTWAATTTTTATAGTAATTTATTTGAATTTGGCGCTCTGCATTTTCACTGGATGTTGGCCAGTTGGGACGCTAGCGTCCCACATATCCCAGAGAGGTTAATATTTTCAAGCTTTACTAATGACATGACTCAACATATACTGTACACGTCAGCWACTACAGCGACTGAAATGACTGCAACACTTAAGAGCTACAGTTAGTTGCAGAATGGATGGCAAGGAATAAGTTAGTCAGAAATATTTCAAAAACTTAAAGCATTGTATTTGAGACAAATAATTCACTAAACCTCAACTAAATCGTGTAATGAATAAAGTGGAAATTAAGCAAATTGAGAAAATTGAACTGTCATGTTCAAAACATATGCAACAATAGCTAAGATGGAGAGAGGTCTGTCCATAATAAAGCACTACTCTGCCTTCTTAAACCTCTACAGGATTGGTGTSRCCCCRCGTGGGACGGTTGAGCTAACGTAGGCTAATGTGATTAGCATGAGGTTGTAAGTAACAATTTTTTTGACATATTTGATATGGGCTGAAAGCTTAAATTCTTGTTAATCTAACTGCACTGTCCAATTTACAGAAGCTATTACAGTGAAAGAATACCATGCTATTGTTTGAGGAGAGTGCACAAGTATGGACTTGAAAATGTATTAATAAACCAATTGGGCACATTTGGGCAGTCTTGATACATAATTTTGAACAGATATGCAATGGTTCATTGGATCAGTCTAAAACTTTGCACATACATTGCTTCCATCTAGTAGCCAAACTCTAAATTGCGCCTGGGCTGGAATAATACATTTTGGCCTTTCTCTTACATTTCATTTCATTGTTTGTATTATCTTTTACCAGATCTAATGTGTTATATTATCCTACATTAATTTCACATTTCCACAAACTTCAAAATGTTTCCTTTCAAATGGTATCAAGAATATGCATATCCTTGCTTCAGGTCCTGAGCTTCAGGCAGTTAGATTTGGGGGTCATTTTAGGCGAAAATTTTAAAAACGGGTCAGATCCTTAAGAAGGTACAGGACTACCAACAAGGCAGGTCCTACAGGCCCTAGTTTTTGTCACACCTGCACTACTGTTCAGTCGTGTGGTCAGGTGCCACAAAGAGGGATTTAGGAAAAATGCAATTGGCTCAGAACAGGGCAGTACGGCTAGCCCTTGGATGTAGACAGAGAGCTAACAGTAATAATATGCATGTCTGTGTGAGCTGTCTGTTTGACCTAGTGGCACACAGCTTGGAAACCCATGCCTACCCCACAAAACATGCTACCAGAGGTCTCTTCACAGTCCCCAAGTCCATAACAGACTATGGGCGACGCACAGTCCTACATAGAGCCATGACRACATGGAACTCTCATCCACATCAAGTAACTCATGCAAGCAGTAAAATTAGATTTAAAAAACAGATAAAAATACACCTTATGGAACAGCGGGGACTGTGAAGCAACACAAACATAGGCACAGACACATGCATACACACACAAGATAACATATGCACTATAAACACACGTACAAGTGGGTTTTGTGTTATAGATATGTGGAAGTAGAGTAGGTGCCTGAGGGCACACACATAATGTGTTTGTGAAATCTATTTTGAATGTATTGTAATGTTTTTGAAGTTGTATAACCTGTTTGGGCTGGAGGGGCGAATTGGAAAAACTGAAAATATGCGCAAATTTTCAAACGGCCTTTTAATCAATTTCTGCTCTTACAATATGCATATTGTTAATAGTATTGGATAGAAAAAGAATATTGGGGGACACATCCCCCCAATATTCAATATATGCTCAAATGTCCCCAATTATTGATATAAAATATATAAATAAATAAAACATTTGCTATGCTACGACAGGCAACCACGCACCGCGTCCGAAATAATCGTAGAAAATTGTCATTATCATAAATAAATTTAACAAATTGGACATTATTATTACTACCGGTCCTAGTATTACGGTTTACTGTAGTTCTGGCATGTGGTTTGTCCAAGTGGTTGTTGCGTACCCCAGCATAAAGCTGTTTGCTTGAACTACTGTGGGTAGGTACATCATGTCAAGCCACTGTACTGTCTCTCTATTTAAAACTTTCAAATGTATTAAAAGTGGAAAACTAGAATGTAATATGACTGTCGATTGTGATAGTTTTAATGTCAATGTCAGTACGTCAATACGTAATTTTGCGCTGGAACGGTAATTGTGGAAATAAATAATATTTTGCTATAAAGTGTCAGTAATTAACTATAACAATGCATAGATTTTCTGTGAATATGATTATGGTTATGGTTGAACTTATTAATCTCTGATCTCTGCCAGTACATACAATGAAAGAAGAAAGGTAAAAAATTTAAAAAGAGCAATGTAATACAATACACTTTAGACCTTATCTGTAAAAAAAAAATTATTAATAAAAAGTTCATTCCATGTGTTAGTGATTTTTATTTTATTTTAGAATGGCAGAAATTAGTTTTCAACAATGTATAAATTTTTCTGGGGGAGCCTCAGACCTCCCGGCAGATTCGGTCCCCCCAATGTTGACTCCATGGCTACGGCCTTGTTCCAATACCTTTCTGATGCTTTCAGGCACTAAACCTTACGTTTTTCAGATATACATTTTGCCAACCTGAATTTTACAAATCTCTGTGTTTGTTACTGTTTATTGAGATATAGGCGGAAAGTACAATTCAAAGTTTCAATTCTTTTTTTTTTTTTACATATTCTGCTTATCCCTCGAGGTGTACTAACATAGAGAAAAAATTGCTTGCTAGTCCATGAGTTTTCTGGTACCTTATCACAATCACACCATGAGTGGTTAATCATGAACATACACACCACCTTCTTCCGGGGGATTCTTTATTCCTGTCTGAGCGATGTACTGAAAACCCGCTGGCTGTATGGATGGGGACAGTATTCGGAGAGAGCCATGATTTCTTGAAACCGGGTATTTTCAGTAACCGTTTGTCTCTCTGGGAGGAGATATTCCGCCTGACTCGTTGACTCTGTTGTTCAGAGACAGAACATTAGCAAGTAATATACTTCAAAGTGGTGGATGGTGTGCCTGCCTCCTGAGCTGGACCCTCCGAGCTCCACCTCGACAACTCTTGCTCCCGCCAGTCGGCGTCTTGGACGCAGTTGGATCTTTTTTTTTTACTTACTCCGCACAACGTCTGGCTTTAGCGAGCCTTGAGCCAGAGGCTCGCCATGCTCTGCTGGCGCCATCCTATGATACTCTCTTCATCTGACATGTGTGCTCTAACCAACAGCTTGCAGATACAGTGCTGGTAGCCTCTGTAAGCTGGAAAGTCTAACATGATGAGATATTATGGATAAGAGTGAGAGTATTTTGTGTACAAACGGCATAATTCATCGATCATCCATGTCACCAGAAAAGACTTATCATCATTTATTTAATTCTGTAGCTCACTTCACTTAACACTGCATTGGTTTCCGAGTCATAGTAGGGAGGATCACACCACAATATCTTACAATGACACCCAATTTTGCTTTGATATGATGGTCATTAAATCTATATTGTCACATTTAATCATTCCACAAGCCAATTTCTCGCATAATTTATCTTTACCCACCCGAGGAATGAAAGGTCACACCTGTCTCCGTTCACGCTTCATCTTCATTAACCCGATCTACTTCTCATGCACCTTCTTCTCGTTTTCACGTGCAACACTGCAGTTTAGACCTGACCCAACTATCTGAATTACACTACGACACTACTGACCACAAAACTACTGAACGAACAACTAATGACCACAATTCTCCATTAACTACTGCAGACACTGCTATAACTTTTTTTAAAACCATACATACTTTAAAGGATGCTAGCAAATACACCACATTTTCTCCAGGAAATGTACTTTTCAGTAATCACTGTTAGCCTAAGAGTAAATTTAGGCCTTTAGACAAGGAGAAGAAGCAAAGGGAGGAGAACGGGAAAAACGCTGGTTGCTTGGAACACACAAGATGACTGACATCACCAGAGAGACAGGAAACAAGGGATATATCTAGGGAAACCAGCCAACACCTGGAGGGGGGTGGAGACAATACAAGGACAGGTGAAACAGATCAAGGGTGTGACACAACAAGTTAGACAAAACAGAAACTCAGCGAAAAAGAAACGTCCCTTTTCAGGACCCTGTCATTCAAAGATAATTTGTAAAAATCCAAATAACTCACAGCTCTTCATTGTTTTGCCATGCTTGTTCAATGAACCATAAACATTAATGAACATGCACCTGTGGAACGGTCATTAATACACTAACAGCTTACAGACGGTAGGCAATTAAGTCACAGTTATGAAAACTTAGGACACTAAAGAAGCCTTTCTACTGACTCTGAAAAACACCAAACGAAAGATCCCAGGGTCCTGCTATCTGTGTGAACGTGCCTTAGGCATGCTGCAAGGAGGCATGAGGACTGCAGATGTGGCAGGGCAATACATTGCGATGTCCGTAATGTGAGCTGCTTAAGACAGCGCTACAGGGAGACAGGACGGACAGCTGATCATCCTCGCAGTGGCAAACCACGTGTAACAACACCTGCACAGGAATAGGTACATCCGAACATCACACCTGCGGACAGGTAAAGGATGGCAACAACAATGCCGAGTTACACAAGGAACACACAATCCCTCCAGTGTCTCAGACTGTCCGCAATAGGCTGAGAGAGTGGACTGAGGGCTTGTAAGGCAGGTCCTCACCAGACTCACCGGCAACAACATACCTATGGGCACAAACCCACCATCGCTGGACCAGACAGGACTGGCAAAAAGTGCCCTTCGCTGACAAGTCGCTGTTTTGTCTCACCAGGGTGATGGTCTGATTCACGTTTATCGTAGAAGGAATGAGCGTTACACCAAGGCCTGTACTCTGGAGCAGGATCGATTTGGTGGTGGGGTTCCGTCATTGTCTGGGGCGGTGTGTCACAGCATCATCGGACTGAGCTTGTTGTCATTACAGGCAATCTCAACGCTGTGCATTACAGGGAAGACATCCTCCTCCCTCATGTGGTACCCTTCCTGCAGGCTCATCCTGACATGACCCTCCAGCATGACAATGCCACCAGCCATACTGCTCATTCTGTGCATGATTTCCTGCAAGACAAGAATGTCAGTGTTCTGCTATGGCAGCGAAGAGCCCGGATCTCAATCCATTGAGCATGTCTGTTGACCTGTTGAATCGGAGGGTGAGGGCGGATGTCCGGAAACTGGCAGGTGCCTTGGTGGAAGAGTGGAGTAACATCTCATCAGCAAAACTAGCAAATCTGGTGCAGTCCATGAGGAGGAGATGCACTGTAGTCATGTCATGTCATAAGATAGCAGATTCATTACTGACAACCAACAGCTGCAAATTCCAATTAAACTACATCACGTTTTGAAGTTCACTTTCCTTGCTTTGTCTAACAACACTATCATGAATCTAGCAAATAAGTTTTGTGGGTCACACAATTGCTGACCACATCTAGTGAACACAACCACATAACTACTGACCACAGCCACACACTGCTGACCAAAACCACATCACTTCTGACCACAACCACACAAATTATGACCACACAACTACTGACCACTCAAATGCTGACCACAACTGCCGTCCACAACCATACCACTTCAGACCAAAACCACACAATTACTGACCACAACAACACAAGTTTTGACCACATAAGTACTGACCACTCAACTGCTGACCACAATTACTGACCACAATCACACAATGTCTGATCATAACTCAGCAACTACTGACCAGAAACACACAACTTCTGACCACATCTAGTGACAACAACAAAAGAGTGCAGGCAACCACTCAACTTTTTACCACACAACAACTGACCACAACCACACAACTTCTGACCACACAACTACTGACCAATCATGTACTGACCACAACAACTGACCACAACCMYAGAACGTCTGACTAAAACCACACAACTTCTGACCACACAACTACTGACCACTCAACTGCTGTCCACAACTACTGACTACAACCATTCAACTTAATTCTACAAACACACAACTACTGACTACAACCACATAACGTCTGCTCACATCTAGTGACCACAACCACACAACGCAGACAACAACCACACACCTTTTTACCACAAAACTACTTACCCTATCTATTAACAACCACACAACTTCTGACCTCAACCAAACAAGTGCTTACCACAATTACTGACAAAAACCACACAACTACTGACCACAACCAAACAACTTCTGACCACACAACTACTGACCATGCTTATACTGACCACAACAACTGATCACAACCATTCAACTTCTGACCACAACCACACAACTTCTGACCACACAAGTATGACCACTCAACTGCTGACCACAACCAGACAACTTCTGACCACACAATTATGCTACTTATCAGCTCAAGATTAAAGTTAGATTCACTGTACATTTACATATTCAAACATTTCTTACAGTACAGTATTCCTAATTGCAAACTTTTCCAATGTTCTCTAGTTCAGTTGTACTATTAACTTACCATACGTATCCATCTTTGCACGCGTGACAGATCATTTTCTGCTGGTGGCCACAGATTGAACACCTTACAGATTTCTTGAGCAGGCCGTTCTTCTGGAGGTATTTGATAACCTTCTTTTTGTTTTTCTGATGTTACTTGCCAACAATATATCACTTAGCACACAAGCCATGCNCTGGATAAACTCTGTACAGGTTATTGTACTGTACTGTTCCTGTACATGGTGACAGGTTTCTCCACTACAATTCAGGGATGGATATTGTTGCAGCGTAGCTACAGCCACAAGGTCCATGTCCTTCACTGTTAAGTCCTGCTGCGTTCTCAGATGGTTTTGTTGACAGAGCTGTTAGCTGACAGGGTGGGTTTCACACAGCRGAGTACTACAACAACCTTCCCTTGTAACCAGCTACATCCTCTTGTCCTGAGCTACAGTACATAGGATGCATACCAAATGGATCCCTATTTCCTATATAGTGCACTACTTTTGACCAGAGCTCTATGGGCCGTGTTTAAAGTAGTGCACTATAAAGGGAATAGGGAGCCATTTGAMAGTCAGACAATGTGGTACACACACAGGACCTTAAGGAATACAGAGTAGGGAAAGCAGACAGCGGTCCCACTCCACCCAGCCTGGAWCTGCTACAGTGATTTTATGCCTCTGGTCCATAGCACATGGAAACCCATTGGACATGCACAAAAAGAGGGGAAACCGCTCAAACACATGAAACAGCTTCCCTCCSCTCAGAGCCTGCAATAGCCATTAGAGGAATAAGCCATTTATAGAATCACACAATGAGAGGAGATGTGGGTCTACTCTACTGTACTGRTCTGTACTGTTCTGACAATACCTTTCAGCCAGCATTAACTTAGACCCAAGTCTGAACAGAATGCAGGCAATTCACTGAGCCAAACATTCTTCTGGATGCTGAAACTATGGAGTGTCTCCTCCCAACTAAACAAAGAACAGTTACATGAAGTGGAGGGTCCTCCAGCCTAAATACAGGCAATAAACTGTGTCCCATGAACCCCACAGTCTCTCTCTTCTCTCTCTGTCTCTCTCTGTCCCTCTCTCTCGCTCTCCATCTCTCCCTTTCTGTCTCTCTCTTTCTCTCTTTCTCTCTGGGAGGGAGGACTAATTGTGGGAAACAGCATTAGTCCTGGCTGCCATGCTGCCTTTGTATCTCTGTTCTTTACTGCCCAGATCAGTCACTCAATATAGCGCTGCTGTCCTTGTCTGTTCCTAAGGCTAGAACTGAGATGGGGAAAAATCATTTTCCCATAATGCCCCTTCATCCTGGAACATGCTTCAGAAGATTTTAAAGTTAGGGGAGTTAGTTCTTTGCCTGTTTTTAAGACTCTGATCGACAACACTGTTTGTGATAACTGCAGGTGTTTCTAATCTTCAGTTGTATCTTTAACTTGTGACACTTTGTCTTTTGTGTGTATTCTGTATTTTTCTGTAATATTTTATGGACATGCTGCTATTTCCCTGTTTTGCCTTCTTGCCAGGTCGCCCTCACTAAAGGGTTTTTTAACTTCAATGGGTTTAACCTGGTTAAATAAAGGTTAAATAAATAAAAAATGTGTGATAGCAGCAGTAAATCAGACAAGAACAACATGGGGACCACCTGTCCTGGTCATTCCCAGAACACACAACACAAACCTGACCCGTCTGTTAACAAGTTACAGGCTATTAGCACCGTTGCCTCTAATAACAAAATGTTCGCAGTGTTGCTGACAAAACATTATATAAAGTATTACTTTCTGTTGACTAGCTAATAGCTACTACCTTTAAAAAGAAATCAAACAGTCTGACAGTAACTCAACAGCATTACAATGGAAGCACACTGAACGCCATGCTAAATGACTCTCCAAACATATTCACTACTCACCAGCGTCACTTTGCTAGAGTTCCATATCATCAATGCTCAGAATAAGTCTGGAAAACTGTATTGTGAGGGACCTGAATCAAAACCATTCCTTCACAGCCAACTACATCACTCCACATGTTCTCAAGGCAGACCTCAATAGGACATATCCAGTCAACTGAGTCACGGAGAGAAGGAGATAAGGAAGGAAAAGCCCTGACTGTTACCTTACAACAGTGGGAGTTGAGCTGCCTCGTGTGCTGCTAGAGGAACAGGAGACCATATCCACTAGATAATCCATTAGGGGAGAGACGTCCAGTACGCATGACACAAGTGTCCCAAGACCAGACAGACAACCAGGCAGAGAGTCCTAGAGACCAGACAGACAACCAGCAGAGAGTCCCAGAGACCAGACAGACGACCAGGCAGAGTCCCAGAGACCAGACAGACGACCAGGCAGAGAGTCCAGAGACCGACAGACAACCAGGCAGAGAGTCCCAGAGACCAGACAGACAACCAGGCAGAGTCCAGAGACCAGACAGACAACCGCAGAGAGTCCCAGAGACCAGACAGACAACCAGGCAGAGAGTCCCAGAGACCAGACAGACAACCAGGCAGAGTCCCAGAAACCAGACAGACAACCAGGCAGAGAGTCCCAGAGACCAGACAGACAACCAGGCAGAGTCCCAGAAACCAGACAGACAACCAGGCAGAGAGTCCCAGAGACCAGACAGACAACCAGGCAGAGTCCCAGAAACAAGGGTCTATTAGAACTGGAACAGCACTCAGTCAATAAACTGTCTTCACAAGAGAACAGAATGGGGACTAGCCCTCTGTCTGTTCAGTCCAGATCAGCTGCCTCTCCTCATGCCTTCCTTCTTACTCTACTGGCCTACTCAGGCAGCGGGTTGCACTTGGCATCTGTCCAATAAATGCGCAGGCAGGCGGGTGGTTGGCTTGTTAAAGGTTGACACTGAACTGAAGCCCTCCACTGTGGAGCCGAGATAGAGGCTGGAGAAGATGTCTCGGTGACGGTGAACTGAATCCCTCCACTGTGTAGCTGAGATAGAGGCTGGAGAAGATGTCTCGGTGACGGTGAACTGAAGCCCTCCACTGTGGAGCTGAGATAGAGGCTGGAGAGGTTTGTCTCGGTGACGGTGAGGTTAAAGCAGCGCTAGTGCCAAGCCTGCCGATCTGGCAAGACGTGGTCAAGCAGCCAGACAGACACAGTCTCTCAGGTCAGCTCAGTGCAGAGCAGATAGAAAGGCTCAGATCAGAGGCAGAGGGTTGGTTAGGACAGCCCCCTTTTCCATGGGACTTAATAAGACCGTCCCTCAGAGTTCTCCTCTCACAGTGAGACTAGCTGGAGTCATATCTGCAGGACAATACCACAGAGCTGTCTTTACAACTGACTTTACAACTGATTTTACAACTTTACAACTGACTTTACAACTTTACAACTGACTTTACAAATGACTTCCAAGCAGCAGCTAAATACAGTACAGTGGTACCATGTAAGGTATGACAGTGGTACCATGTAAGGGTATATGACAGTGGTACCGTAGAGGGTATATGACAGTGGTACCGTGTAAGGGTATATGACAGTGGTACCGTGTAAGGTATATGACAGTGGTGGTACCATGTAAGGGTATATGACAGTGGTACCGTGTAAGGGTATATGACATGGTACCGTGTAAGGGTATATGACAGCGGTACCGTGTAAGGGTATATGACAGCGACGAGTAGTACCGTGTAAGGGTATTGACAGCGGTACCGTGTAAGGGTATATGACAGCGGTACCGTGTAAGGGTATATGACAGTGGTACCGTGTAAGGGTATATGACAGCGGTACCGTGTAAGGTATATGACCGCGGTACCGTGTAAGGTATATGACACGGTACCGTGTAAGGTATATACAGTACCTGTAAGGGTATATGACATAGTGGTACGTGAAGGGTATATGACAGCGGTACCGTGTAAGGGTATATGACAGCGGTACCGTGTAGGTATATGCAGTGGTACCATGTAAGCTGGCATGTTGGAGAAAGATCCTGCCTTAGTATTCTTGTGTTGCGCACGCGCACACACGCACACGCACACACACACACACCCCTTTCTGGCAGCTGTGCTCCCTAATTTATATGATGACATAAAACAAGTCTCAACCAATGAACCCCACATCAAATGCCTTTTATGGCCTGGCTTTTCATTTTAATAGTATTAAGAGTGTAAATATTGACATGGTTTCCAGGACACAGCCACTTCCATGCTGCTGGAGCACCAGAACATGACCGATGTGGTGGGACTCAGAAAGACAAGTAGAAAGTGGAGGTGTGACTCATGCTGAGTTTTAAACAGGATAATAAAAGCACAGCACTCTTATTTTCCGACATGTCTTCTCTGTGTAAACCAAGGGCACTGTGATGGGAGACAGCATGGCAGGCAGCAGCACAGCTCACACAGATGCAGCATCTACAGGTCTGTTCTATAGCAGTCACTGATGGAAAGGAGCAGATCCCTACGTCATGAAGTGAAGTTAAAACTACTTCACCATGGCCCCAGGGTATCTTACCTGGACATCCAAATGCCTAGCAACACAAGCGTGAGCATGCATGGAAATGACGCTGACACTTCATTCTCACGAAAACCCTACCCTGTCAATGAAGGGAAAATGTCCAGCATTGCATCAGAGGGGAATTCAAAGGCAGTTACCAGGTGTGTCTAGACTTCTTGTAGATACCTGAAGGCTTTCCTCACCAGTATTACATACTGACTTACCTGAAGGTGCTTTCCTCACCAGTATTACATACTGACCTTTACCTGAAGGTGCTTTCCTCACCAGTATTACATACTGACCTTTACCTGAAGGTGCTTTCCTCACCAGTATTACATACTGACCTTTACCTGAAGGTGCTTTCCTCACCAGTATTACATACTGACCTTTACCTGAAGGTGCTTTCCTCACCAGTATTACATACTGACCTTTACCTGAAGGTGCTTTCCTCACCAGTATTACATACTGACCTTTACCTGAAGGTGCTTCCTCACCAGTATTACATACTGACCTTTACCTGAAGGTGCTTTCCTCACCAGTATTACATACTGACCTTTACCTGAAGGTGCTTTCCTCACCAGTATTACATACTGACCTTTACCTGAAGGTGCTTTCCTCACCAGTATTACATACGGACCTTTACCTGAAGGTGCTTTCCTCACCAGTATTACATACTGACCTTTACCTGAAGGTGCTTTCCTCACCAGTATTACATACGACCTTTACCTGAAGGTGCTTTCCTCACCAGTATTACATACGACCTTTACCTGAAGGTGCTTTCCTCAACAGTTATACATACTGACCTTTACCTGAAGGTGCTTTCCTCACCAGTATTACATACAGACCTTTACCTGAAGGTGCTTTCCTCACCAGTATTACATACTGACCTTTACCTGAAGGTGCTTTCCTCACCAGTATTACATACTGACCTTTACCTGAAGGTGCTTCCTCACCAGTATTACATACGGACCTTTACCTGAAGGTGCTTTCCTCACCAGTATTACATACTGACCTTTACCTGAAGGTGCTTTCCTCACCAGTATTATACTGACCTTTACCTGAAGGTGCTTTCCTCACCAGTATTACATACTGACCTTTACCTGAAGGTGCTTTCCTCACCAGTATTACATACTGACCTTTACCTGAAGGTGCTTTCCTCACCAGTATTACATACTGACCTTTACCTGAAGGTGCTTTCCTCACCAGTATTACATACGACCTTTACCTGAAGGTGCTTTCCTCACCAGTATTACATACTGACCTTTACCTGAAGGTGCTTTCCTCACCAGTATTACATACTGACCTTTACCTGAAGGTGCTTTCCTCACCAGTATTACATACTGACCTTTACCTGAAGGTGCTTTCCTCACCAGTATTACATACTGACCTTTACCTGAAGGTGCTTTCCTCACCAGTATTACATACTGACCTTTACCTTAAGGTGCTTTCCTCACCAGTATTACATACGACCTTTACCTGAAGGTGCTTTCCTCACCAGTATTACATAACTGACCCTTTACCTGAAGGTGCTTTCCTCACCAGTATTACATACTGACCTTTACCTGAAGGTGCTTTCCTCACCAGTATTACATACGGACCTTTCTGCAACTGCTACATTCATTGTTGTACATTTAAATAAATMATATATCCCCATTGATTGTTGAAGAATAGAACTTCTGAACACCTCAAGAGCTTCAGTTCACCCGTCAAAACCTAACATATAAGCTTGTTTCACTTKATTGTTTTTTAACAATGTAATTGTTAACACTGTATAGATTCAAAAACATGGTTCAAACTATCATCCTGATATCATGGATGGTCAGTCCTTGTATCCATAGCTCTGTTTATGAATGTGAGTGAGGTTACAATTCTCTAGCCTCGTTCCTCAGCTGTTTACCAAAACAGTGGCCGGTGGCCATTTGTAATTGTCTCTTTCACTACGTCCTTAGTAAACCTGGGTCAGACACATATCAAACACCTGAGATCATTATAGTTTGCCCCCAAAAAATCAAACCAATAGAAGAGTCCCCAAAACTCCAAGCTAAATCAAACGCACAGGTCTGACTCCCTCACCAATGGAAACCTAAGGATAGAAGGTGAGGGTAGGGCCCTGGCACTGTCCCTCTCAGTTACCATACCAACAATGAGGTCATCCCAGACAGGAAGTGGGACAGACGGGCACGGTCTGATGAGTCAGAGCTACTGAGAGGGCCGTCACTGGTCACCACAGCCACAAAGCCATAAACCCCACCTATTTCAACAATTTATCTTCTTAAAATGTGATTTTAAACCTTAACGCTAACCTTAACACACAACCTGATGCCTAACCCTAACCTTAAATTAAGAACAAAAAMCAAWTTTRTTCATGAATTTTATAGCCAATTTTGACTTTGTGGCTGTGCTATCTAGTGGAAACCAACTGAGAGGGATTTCCCTATGTCTCATGCCACCCAGAGGTGTGACTGACCTCAACTGAATCACAGCACCCAAAACACCATGAAGCCAAGTGTGAGCCAGAGGTGTGACTGGCCTCAACTGAATCACAGCACCCAAAACACCATGAAGCCAAGTGTCACCCAGAGGTGTGGCTGACCTCAACTGAATCACAGCACCCAAAACACCATGAAGCCAAGTGTCAGCCAGAGGTGTGACTGGCCTCAACTGAATCACAGCACCCAAAACACCATGAAGCCAAGTGTCAGCCAGAGAACTGGGCATGTAATACAGTATATCTACTTGTACAAACAAGCCAGTCAATTCCACCTTCAACGATTGAAATGTGTGGATGCTTTGGTGACAGAGTGCCATCTAGTGACCAAGAATGAAAATCTATCTAGATGGGGTCGGCAACAGATGGACTGTTTAAAAATATATATTTTCGTTATCTATTTAATTTAGGAAATCTGTTTCCAAGTAGTCTCACAAATAGAAAAAGAGACGTGATCGTGTTTCAATATAATCAAGGTATGAAATTATTGTTATTTTTAAATACAATCTCTTTTGGGGCTTAGTTGTGGTCAATTTGCAGTGTACAAATTATTATAATTATTTTAAGGCCCCACGACCATTCGTTCCGACAAACCCCCCCCCCCCCACCCACACTCTCTATGAGAAACATTTGGAATTGGAATTTCAGTTCACTTCCTGAACTGACTCAATTGAAATGGAATGAACTCCAACCCTGATAGATATGCATTATTTTCCCTCCACAGTCAATGTGCCTCAGTTCAGATCTTATGACATTGTAGTTGTAGGAGATAGTCTTCAAGGTATGATGACGCACCATGCACTACAGCAATGCAGATAGACCGACTGACGGACATACCTGAGCTGGGCTTTGAGCTCTGTGAAGCAGGGTCTCTTGCTAGGGTCGTAGGCCCAGCACTTGGTCATCAGGCTGTACAGGGTAGGGGGGCAGTTGTGGGGCATGGCCAGACGCTCTCCGTTCTCTATCCGGCCGATGACATCGTTGTTCTTCACCCCCTGGAAGGGTTTGACTCCGTAGATGAGGATCTCCCACATACACACACCTGGAGTACAGAGAAGCATATATTTATTTAAACCCTCATTTGTCAGCTAATAACTGTTTAATAAGTACTGTATCAAATTCCCATACTCACCAAACATCCACACGTCACTGGCTGAGGTAAAGCGTCTGAAGTTAATAGATTCTGGTGCCATCCATTTGATAGGCAGTTTCCCTTTGGAGGCTGGGAGGAGAGGTGAAAGCAGGACTTTTATTTTTTTTGTGATCAAATGTTTTTATTGTGATTGATTAGACAGGTACACATGATCAATGCAACAAGTAACAAGACAAACATATCCCCTCCAACAGGACTTCCCTAAGCCATAGTTAGATGAGTGGTTCACAATAACAGTCTCACAGAGTCATACGCTGATGAAAAGAGCTGTTGAGTTTCTTTCACTCGCCCCATGCATACGTGCAACAGATATTTCCATGTTTATAATGTCCATGAATGACAGCAGCCACAGCTGTCTGCTTAAAGAGTGAGGAACCTAATGAATGACTTACTGATAACAAAAACAGCAGAAGGTGATCTCCTCTGGTATGCTAACTGTGGACAGTTAGTCTCCAGAACAGGTGAAACTCCTACCTTTGTAATAGGAGCTGTCCTCCATGTATCGAGACAAGCCAAAGTCTCCCAGTTTAACACAGTCCACTGAGGATACCAGCACATTCCTGGCAGCTATATCCCTGCAAGACGCAGACATGGTTACAATGGAAAAGAGAAGAGTAGTGTGTTTACAGGAAACACACAKAAGCCATATTAATAAGGCTAGATTGGGGTGAGGGCTTACCTATGTACAAACCGCTTGCTCTCCAGGTAGGCGAGTGCTGTGCTTAGCTGGAAAGCGTAGAGAATCAGTGATGCCAAGTCGAGGTTGTATTTTCTCACTTGCAGYAAGGAGCGTAGCTATAAAGATGGAAGAGAAAACAAAAGATAATACTCACTTTAGCATGTACATTAKATACAGGGATGGATTGATGCAGGAGCTTCCTGGGGCTGAAGRCCCTGGGCTCAGGCCCGTTGGGGGCCCAAGAGAGAAAAAAAACATTTAAAAAATGTATAACAATAATTAAGGAGATATATAGAGTATTTATAAAATATGTAGTATATATTTTGAGTGTAGACAGCCTGATGCCGTTCTGCTAATCATCAGATGGGGGGAGGAGAGGAGGTAAGGGGTGCCATGTGGGTAACTGGGGGCCCTGCCTTGATTTGGTAACTGATGAATAAAAAAAATATATATATAATAAACTGCATAATAAATAAATGTGACTGGTCAATTGTCTAAGTCAGGGGCTGGGACAAAACATTTTTTTGAATTTTTTTGTATTATTATAATATTTTTTTATCCAACCACAGGAGCCCGCTCTCAATGTTCAAAATACACCAGAGAGCAATGTTAAATTACAAGCCTAATTAGTTCAGCCACAGAAAAAGACAGCAACCTTCTTGTTAGCCATGATTGGCTGAGATAATGAGTGGGCTGGACATGCCGAGAGATGAGTTCAGACTGGTCTGACATGTAGCTCGCTTCTGTCTATAACATGAGCTGGTCAGTATGTGTCGGTAATCCTTTCTAACAGGGCTTTTTTGAAAGACATTGCATAGTAGAACTGCATAAGTGTTGTTCTCCACTTTCCGGAGGGCGAAGTTTTGAAATCAGTGGAATTAGAGTATGATAGCTAAGGAGAAGGAAAAGATTCTGGCGTTTGATTGCAAATATGCAGCCTGAGTTGAAAAGAGAACACACAGAAGGCTGCTGTATAAAACACCTGTCTCTGGGTTACATCTTCAAACTAAGGACAACCATGGCATCCGTGACAGAGAGGGAGAAGCATCTATCCATGCATACGGGTAAGATAGTCTAGCTGGCTACATTTGCAGATATTGCACATTTCTAATGTAGTCAGAAAGTTGTTTTAATTTCAAGTTAAAGTATACTGTTAGCTAACTAGCTAACGTTAGCTGGCTGGCTAGCTAACGTTACATGTATGATCTGTGTAGTTATATTATTCGTATCTCAGAGCCATTTGCATTGCTAGTTATAGCCTAATGTTAGCTAGCTAACATTGAACCTGGTTGATTAGCTGCCTTCAGATTCATGCAGGGTATTAACGTTATGAGTTGGGATTATGGTTCAGTGTTTAGCTAGCTAGCTACATGTCTAAACAAAAGACTGCACTATGCAAGTAACCATTTCAATGTTCATGATGTCAATGCGACAACTGTCGATAGACGTAGCTGATAAATCCGCTCTGGCTATCTACTCCGATTTCAGATCACTCTTGTCTCAGTGTGCCAGAGCGCAGAATAACTGACGAATTTACGAACGCTCAACACCAATTGTATATGGCCCGTGTCAGTAAACGTTGGCAAAAAAGCGTGATTAAATTATTGCCAGCAGCACAGTTGCAGTCACCAATGCTCTAGATAACATAAAAACAGCCTAACCAGCTCTGCTAGTGCTAGTAAAATGGTCAGAGTGAACTGTTCTCTCATTTGTGTCTGGAAGTAGCTAGCCAACATTAGCCAGTTAACTTGGGTGCTTGACTTCTGATGTGAGGTCAGAACYCTMGGATCAACCCTACTCCTCGGCTAGACCATCCAGTGTGCGCTCTGAWCGCTCCGAGAGCGAAACGCTCTGAATTTGCGAATGTACAATCTGACAACGCTGAGTTTATGAARGCCCAGAGTGCACTCTGAGCACACTCTGGCAGTCCAGATTAAATTTATGAACACGTAGTATAAACCAGCCTTTAGTCTTGAAATCTTTGGTTGTTTAGTACATGGCCTCACGTGAATCCTTAAAGAGATGGGTGGGGCTAAGGCTTAAAGAGGGTGTGAACAATGCTGAATGTGTGTCGACAAAGAAAAGCTCCCCAGTAGGTACCAAAACATTAAGGGCCATTTTCTCAAAAGTGAGGTTAAAGGTTTATCAACTTTCAAAGCAGAATTACTTTCCCTTTGTTTCTCAACTGTAGTGTATGATATACCATTTTCTAGCTCTGAGTCTCTACTTTTATCCAATGTAAAAAAACACAATTTCAAATTTTGCTACATAAAACCTGTGGATTAAGTTTTATCAGAAGCACATACAGGTAGCTTATCTGCCAAAATAAAGGAAACACCAACATAAAGCGGGACACCACGTGCTGCCAGAACAGCTTCAATGTGCCTTGGCATAGATTCTACAAGTGGACCTAAACCATGCCAGGAAATTGCACCCCACACCATAAAATATACCTAATTTAATCGAGTGTTTCCTTTATTTTGGCAGTTACATGTATGGTTATGCCTACAGTCGGGAAGGCTGCAGTTAGAGCGCCAAACATAGGTTATATAGAAGGGGTTTTGGAACCTCTTACTCTGGCAATTTGACTGTTAAACTCATTTTATTTTTTTTATTTATTAAACTAGGCAAGTCAGTTAGGCAAGTCAAATTCTTATTTCTGTCAGTTAGGCAAGTCAAATTCTTATTTCTAATGACGGCCTACACCGGCCAAATCGGGACTCCCAATCACAGTTGGTTGTGATACAGCCTGGAATCGAACCAGGATTTCTGTAGTGACGCCTCAAGCACTGAGATGCAGGGCCTTATACCGCTGCGCCACTCGGGAGCCCTAATGGGTACACTAGCAATGGGTGAACTGCCATCTATGGATTCTATTTCTTTGGTTGGTTGCTGATGTCAGTTTGCCTTTTACAGATTTCAGAATACAATCACTGGACAAACGTACATTTTGGAGAGCAAATGCCTACTGCTGAAAAAATAAGACTAATCTGTCTATAGAACCAATGGAAACACATTTCTCAACAAATGACAGCAGCACTGTTTTTCAAAGTAGCTCATCTTGAGACAGGCTATTGCCACGACGACGAGCGCATTGGCCATCACCGTGGGTAGCCTATGGCTTCATCTTCATCATTAGGTGAGTCAGTGTGCCACTGGACATCACATTTAGTAGCCTACTGTGATATATATACTGTATATATATTACCTCCTGATAATGTACAATCTGTGTGTCGCTTCATTGGCCTGGGCTATTGTTTGTTGTGAGTTCCAGACCAGATTGATCTCAGTTTGTCAGTCAGACTAGACACTGATTTCAGTCATTTGTGTGGTATTAAAAAAGATTGTGCTAATGTCTTCTGTCATGTAAATGACATAGAAATGCATGAAATGCGTTTTTTAAATCTTCATGTGTGGAAATTCTAAAAACATCTCTGCTCAACTGTAGCCTATCCACATGCCAAATGTTATTCTGGCTCGTTCTTTAACAGTAAATGTAACACGCTTTCAATTGCATCTTGGTGCATGGATTTGTTTACAGAAAATGATGGGGTACCGGGAAGGAGGGGCTATGATTTCTTAATCCGGCCCTGATCACATATAACATAGACTGCCTTCTACAGTGTACTGTATAAACCTTGAAATTGAACCTTGAATGTGATGCCTCTATCCACCACTAGATGGCCATCCCTAACAGCTGAAACCATGTGAAAGGTAGAAGTACCATCCAAGACTAAATGGGTGAAAAAATGTAAAAACTCAAATTACAGCACTCTTCAGCATGATCCATAGGTTACTGTTACAGAGCCTGAGGTCGTCACTGTTAAACTGACTCCTGTATTAAAGGTACTTCCTGTATTAAAGCACTGTATTGTGTGTGTGTGCTGTACCTCTCCCAGTGTACACAGCTCCATGATGATCCACACTGGGTTTTCTGTGATCACTCCAATCAGCTTCACTATGTGGGGGTGGTCAAACTGACGCATGGTCACTGCATGGGGGGAACACACACACACACACACACACACACACACACACACACACACACA